>NC_068380.1:22978278-23022358 GCF_023724105.1 Carassius gibelio | reverse complement strand
TATTACAAATATAAACAAACTCTCTCTCTCTCTCTCTCTCTCTCTCTCTCTCTCTCTCTATATATATATATATATATATATATATATAAAACCTTGGACTATGAAATATATGGGCCCCATTCTGTTCAAAAGTTTCTCATCCGCTCACCAAGGCTGCATTTATTTGATCAAATTACAGTGAAAACAGTAATATTGTGAAATATTGTTACTATTTAAAATAACTGTATTGTACTTGAATATACAGGTGCTGGTCATATAATTAGAATATCATCAAAAAGTTTATTTATTTCACTATTTCAATTCAAAAAGTGAAACTTGTATATTATATTAATTCATTACACACAGACTGATATATTTCAATACATTTTATTTCTATACATTTTGATGATTATAACTGACAACTAAAGAAAATCCTGAATTCAGTATAGCAGAAAATTTTAATATTGTGAGGTTCAATATTGAAGACACCTGGTGCCACACTCTAATCAGCTAATTAACTCAAAACACCTGCAAAGGCCTTTAAATGGTCTCTCAGTCTAGTTCTGTAGGCTACACAATCATGCAGAAGACTGCTGACTTGACAGTTGTCCAAAAGACGACCATTGACACCTTGCACAAAAGAAGCTGGCTGTTCACAGAGCTCTGTGTCCAAGCACAATAATAAAAAGGCGAAGGGAAGGAAAAGATGTGGTAGAAAAAAAGTGTACAAGCAATAGGGATAACTGCACCCTGGAGAGGATTGTGAAACAAAACCCATTCAAAAATGTGGGGGAGATTCACAAAGAGTGGACTGCAGCTGGAGTCAGTGCTTCAAGAACCACTATACACAGACGTATGCAAGACATGGGTTTCAGCTGTCACATTCCTTTTGTCAAGACACTCTTGAACAACAGTCAGGAGCGTCTCGACTGGGCTTAAGACAAAAAGGACTGGACTGCTGCTGAGTGGTCCAAAGTTATGTTCTCTGATGAAAGTCAATATCACGGGGTGACGAAAGAGAAGCGGAACTAAGTCCCGCCGGAATTGTGTTCCCCCCGGGACGGTGTCGCGGTAACACCGGTCCACTTCCGGGTTGCGCCCGATGTCACAATAACAACGCTAATGACAGATTGACATCTGGTGTGGGGAGTTTGATGTGGCGATCTGTGAGATGATTATGGAGGCGGAGTAACCACATAAAAAGAGAAGTGCAGAGACCATGGGGAGGGTTGATTCTTATTGGTCGTTCGTTCTCCCGGCTATTCTTCCTGGTTGTCTTTCCCCCGTATGTGGTTCTTCTCTTCGGATGTGTTCCCCTAGGAGAGGTGAATTCCTGGGACGTTTGGGCTGGCGTGTGGAGGTATTTGAGGACTATTGTGGGGTTTCGGCTATCTGGCTGTGCAACAGATATATCAGCGATCGAGTGGAGATATTCAGGACAGAAACAGTGTGAGTTCTGGAAAGCAAGTGAAGACCAGGCCGCGCCATCACTATCGGAGGGAAGTTAAGAGACCTGATCTGGGACTTCGATCAATTGTATACATCTGGACTGGGAGTGATAACGTTGTGAAGTGGACGGAGCCATCGTTGGGTGAGTGCTGGCTCTATTTGCACTAAGAGTGGGTGTGCCGTGTCTGAAGTGGTGTGTTTGCACAATAAATCGTTTGAAGTGAAGTTACAGAGTGTGGGGAAGATATATAGAGTTAATGCCGGACGCTCACCACCCCGAGAGCCCACCACCGTCACCGTAATCCACACCCAGGCACTCAACTGAAGTATCCCCCAGCCGTAAGCCCCATTTCTTATTCAAGAACACATACATGCTGTTGATTACTTACTCTGCTGTGCAGATCGCAGGATCCTCTGGGCCGAACGCCGCATGTGATGTCCCTATGAAAGGAGGTGGACACAAGAATTATTCCTTTCCCGGTCACAACCGAAGCATCTCCCAGCCGTAAGCCCCATTACTTATTCAAGAACACATACTTACTGTTGATTACTTACTCTGCTGTGCAGATCGCAGGATCCTCTGGGCCGAACGCCGCATGTGATGTCCCTATGAAAGGAGGTGGACACAAGAATTATTCCTTTCCCGGTCACAACCGAAGCATCTCCCAGCCGTAAGCCCCATTACTTATTCAAGAACACATACTAACTGTTGATTACTTACTCTGCTGTGCAGCTCGCAGGATCCTCTGGGCCGAATGCTGCATGTGATGTCCCTGTAGAAAGAGGTGGACACACGAATTATTCCTTTCCCGGTCTTAACCGAAGCATCTCCCAGCCGTAAGCCCATCACCCATTAAAGACTACATACCTGCTGTCGATTGCTTACTCTGCTGTGCAGATCGTAGGATCCTCTGGGACGAATGCTGCATGTGATGTCCCTATGAAAAGAGATTGCAGGATCCTCTGGGCCGAACGCTGCATGTGATGTCCCTGTAAAAGGAGGTGGACACGAGAATTATTCCTTTTCCCGGTCTCGACCGAAACATCCACGAGCTCTACTTACCCGGATACCCCCCCTCACTCCGGGACGGGTGACAGACTATCCTGGCTCTTGCTGGCCCCGTACAGGCACGAACTGCCGACGACTCCACGCCTTCCCGGCGTCCGAGGTCTGGCTCCGTTCTGGTCGGGAGACACGGAAGGAACACTGAACTTTTAAATTGCTTTTAACCAAATAAAACCTTGTTCATTTTTCATACTTTCGTCCGTCTGGTTCTTCTGGTACGCTCCCCGAGGTGATCCTGGGTTTCAGGGGTGGGTGCAGTCCGGCTTGGCCCCCCCGACCTGTGACAGATTTGGCGTAGTCGGCAGGGTTTCACCTCGGGTTGAGCGACCAGGGATTCTCAGATGGCCGACGACGAGGCACTGGGGGCCCCACCCCGAGTCATGCCAGTGTTCATGGGAAACCCCTGGGTCCAGAAATATGGAGGAAATGAGTCAGAGGTGCGCCTCTCCGAATGGCGGGCTCAGATCGAATATCTGGCCGGGCTACAGGGACTGAGCGCGACCCAACAGCTACAGTTTGCCCTCAACTCCCTTGACGGGGAAGCACGGCGGGAAGTCCAAGCCGCCCCCGAAGCTGTCCGAACCACCGCCCAGTCTGTGTTCAGATTCCTGACGGAAAGGTATGGTGACGCCACTCCAACTGCGGTTCTCCGGGCCCAGTTCTTCAGCAGCAAGCAGGGTGTACTTGGCGAAAGCTCACGTCCTGGTCCTCCCGCACCTGATGGGTAGAATCCCATCAGGTGCGGGAGGACCAGGACGTGAGCTTTCGCCAAGTACACCCCGCGGTGGTGGAAGTGGCCCTTACCCAAGCGAGCTCGTCGCCCCAGAGTCTAGGGGAGGAGGTGCCCGGCCACTTGAAGGGAAGTTCCCTGCAAGGGGAGGAGCTGGGACCGACACAGGCCAGGAAGCTGCGAGACCTGCTGAGCAAGTGGCAACATGTCTTCTCGGCACACGAAGAGGACTACGGCTGCACCAACGTCGTGCAACATCGGATCCCCACCGGAGATGCAGAGCCCAGTAGAGAAAGGTACCGACCCGTCCCACCTACCCTGTACACGGAGGTCCGTACACTGCTGCAGGGTATGCTCAATCGAGGGGTTGTTAGAGAGAGCAGCAGCCCGTGGGCAGCTCCCATCGTGTTGGTACAGAAGAAGACTGGCGCATGGAGGTTTTGCATCGACTACCGCAAGCTGAACCTGGTCACTAGGAAGGACGCGTTCCCCCTACCCCGGATCGAGGACTCCCTGGCTGGCTTGACACGCTCGGCATGGTACTCCACGCTGGACTTGGCAAGTGGCTACTGGCAGGTACAAGTGGCCGGGGCCGACCGGGAGAAGACCGTCTTTACCACCCCGTTCGGTCTCTTTGAGTGGGACCGGATGCCCTTCGGCCTCTGCAACGCTCCTGCCACCTTCCAGAGGCTGATGCAGCGGTGCCTGGGAGGTCAGTTGATGGAGTCCGCCTTGGTATACCTGGACGATGTGATTGTCTATTCCCCAGATTTCGACTCCCACTTACAACACCTTGAGCAGGTCTTCGGGGCCATGGAGAAATATGGGCTGAAGCTCCAGCCGGACAAATGCCATCTGTTACGGCGGGAGGTCAAATTCTTGGGACACTGTGTGGGCGCGGCGGGAGTTTCGGTCGACCCGGAGAAGGTGTCGGCGGTGCGAGAGTGGGCTGCCCCGCAGACGGTGAAGCAGGTCCGGTCATTCCTGGGCTTCGTGGGGTACTACCGCCGCTTTATCAAGGACTTCTCCAAGATCGCAAAGCCCCTAAATCAGTTGCTGGCTGGGACAGGACGCCCCCGAGGTCGCGGATCGCCGGCTATCCTGTGGAGCCCCGAGTGTGAGGCTGCGTTCCGGCGACTGAAAGACGAGTTGCTGCAGGCGCCGATTCTGGCATATGCTGACTTCTCCAAGCCCTTTGTCCTATACACGGACGCTAGCAACCTGGGTTTGGGGGCCGTGTTGGCCCAGCAACAGGATGGTGTAGAGCGGGTCGTAGCCTATGCAAGCCGGAGCCTTCATCCAGCAGAGAGGAACGACGCCAATTACAGCTCCTTCAAGTTGGAACTGCTGGCGCTGAAATGGGCACTCAGCGAAAAGTTTAAAGATTACTTGTGGGGTGCCCAGGTGACGGTAGTAACTGACAACAACCCCCTAGTACATCTACAGACGGCGAAGTTGGGGGCAGTGGAACAGCGCTGGGTGGCCCAGTTGGCCAATTACAACTACCAGCTCCGATACCGGCCAGGACGGGAGAACACCAACGCTGACGCCCTGTCCCGACTCCCGGAAGCTCAAGGTCCGAGGGACCCACCGGAACCCACGCCAGACCCCGAAGGAGAGGAGTATATGGTGGGCATTGTGGAGGCGCCGGGGACTCAACATGAGGGGATGCCTGTGAGTTGGGGATGGGACCCCTGCCGCTGGAAAGAGCGACAGCAGGCCGACAGGGAGATCAGTGGCTTGATGCGATGGCTGGAACGGGGCCGAAAACCGACGTTGGCCGAACAACGGGCCCAAGGGGGAACAGGAAGGAAGCTGTTGGGACAATGGGCCAGACTACAGGTGAAGGAGGGAGTACTCTGTAGGTCTGTCCGAGATCCGGGGCTGGACGAGGAACTCCGACAGATCGTTGTCCCCGAAGGCCAGGTACAAGAGCTCTTGATAGCGTACCATGATCAGCTGGGCCACCAAGGGCACGAGAAAACGGTCTCTCTCTTGAGGAGGGAAATGGGAAATGGCAGGGAAATGGCGGATGCGAGCGGTTCAATCAGACCCTATTGAACTTGCTCGGCACGCTAGACCAAGAACATCAGAGCGACTGGGTGAGTGCGCTACCAAATCTGGTTCAGGCCTACAATAATAGTACGCACAGTACCACGGGCTACGCCCCCACTTATTTGATGTTTGGCAGGCATGTGCGGATGCCCACCGACTTATTGCTGGGGACGGCAACAACCGAGGAGGAGGGGAACGTAACCGAATGGGTAGGGCGCCACCACCAACGCCTCCATTTTGCATACGAGCAAGTCTCGGGACGGATCCGAGCGGCTGGGAAGAAAAACAAGAGGCTGTACGACCGGACGGCTCGGGAAGCCCCCCTTCTCCCAGGAGAAAGGGTCCTGGTAAGGGACAACCGGCAACAAGGGAAGGGGAAGCTCAGTGACCGATGGGAGAATGCACCATACGTGGTCGAGGGCCAGCAGCGGCCTGGACAGCCAGTATATACAATTCGGCCCGAAGGAAAAGCCGGGCCCGCTAGAGTGGTCCATCGGAACATGATCCGCCCCTGTCCGAACTATCCCAGCCCCGTAGAGGAGGCGCCAAAGGAGCCTGAAGCTGTAGCCCCGTGGATAGCAGGATGGGCCGTGATCCCAGGAGAACGGGGAAATGTCCCCGCAGAAATGGCCCCCAGAGACCCGATGGATATGCCTGCGGACATCGACCCTGTCTCGCCACCACGACGGTCCCAGAGGGAGAACCGAGGTCGGCCCCCGGCACGGTATGGAGAATGGGCAACTGAAAGGCGTTCTAGGGACTAGAACGGTTTGGCAGGGGGGTATGTCACGGGTTGACGAAAGAGAAGCGGAACTAAGTTACGCCGGAATTGTGTTCCCCCCGGGACGGTGTCGCGGTAACACCGGTCCACTTCCGGGTTGCGCCCGATGTCACAATAACAACGCTAATGACAGATTGACATCTGGTGTGGGGAGTTTGATGTGACGATCTGTGAGATGATTATGGAGGCGGAGTAACCACATAAAAAGAGAAGTGCAGAGACCATGGGGAGGGTTGATTCTTATTGGTCGTTCGTTCTCCCGGCTATTCTTCCTGGTTGTCTTTCCACCGTATGTGGTTCTTCTCTTCGGATGTGTTCCCCTAGGAGAGGTGAATTCCTGGGACGTTTGGGCTGGCGTGTGGAGGTATTTGAGGACTATTGTGGGGTTTCGGCTATCTGGCTGTGCAACAGATATATCAGCGATCGAGTGGAGATATTCAGGACAGAAAGAGTGTGAGTTCTGGAAAGCAAGTGAAGACCAGGCCGCGCCATCACTATCGGAGGGAAGTTAAGAGACCTGATCTGGGACTTCGATCAATTGTATACATCTGGACTGGGAGTGATAACGTTGTGAAGTGGACGGAGCCATCATTGGGTGAGTGCTGGCTCTATTTGCACTAAGAGTGGGTGTGCCGTGTCTGAAGTGGTGTGTTTGCACAATAAATCGTTTGAAGTGAAGTTACAGAGTGTGGGGAAGATATATAGAGTTAATGCCGGACGCTCACCACCCCGAGAGCCCACCACCGTCACCGTAATCCACACCCAGGCACTCAACTGAAGTATCCCCCAGCCGTGAGCCCCATTTCTTATTCAAGAACACATACATGCTGTTGATTACTTACTCTGCTGTGCAGATCGCAGGATCCTCTGGGCCGAACGCCGCATGTGATGTCCCTATGAAAGGAGGTGGACACAAGAATTATTCCTTTCCCGGTCACATCCGAAGCATCTCCCAGCCGTAAGCCCCATTACTTATTCAAGAACACATACTTACTGTTGATTACTTACTCTGCTGTGCAGATCGCAGGATCCTCTGGGCCGAACGCCGCATGTGATGTCCCTATGAAAGGAGGTGGACACAAGAATTATTCCTTTCCCGGTCACAACCGAAGCATCTCCCAGCCGTAAGCCCCATTACTTATTCAAGAACACATACTAACTGTTGATTACTTACTCTGCTGTGCAGCTCGCAGGATCCTCTGGGCCGAATGCTGCATGTGATGTCCCTGTAGAAAGAGGTGGACACACGAATTATTCCTTTCCCGGTCTTAACCGAAGCATCTCCCAGCCGTAAGCCCATCACCCATTAAAGACTACATACCTGCTGTCGATTGCTTACTCTGCTGTGCAGATCGTAGGATCCTCTGGGACGAATGCTGCATGTGATGTCCCTATGAAAAGAGATTGCAGGATCCTCTGGGCCGAACGCTGCATGTGATGTCCCTGTAAAAGGAGGTGGACACGAGAATTATTCCTTTTCCCGGTCTCGACCGAAACATCCACGAGCTCTACTTACCCGGATACCCCCCCTCACTCCGGGACGGGTGACAGACTATCCTGGCTCTTGCTGGCCCCGTACAGGCACGAACTGCCGACGACTCCACGCCTTCCCGGCGTCCGAGGTCTGGCTCCGTTCTGGTCGGGAGACACGGAAGGAACACTGAACTTTTAAATTGCTTTTAACCAAATAAAACCTTGTTCATTTTTCATACTTTCGTCCGTCTGGTTCTTCTGGTACGCTCCCCGAGGTGATCCTGGGTTTCAGGGGTGGGTGCAGTCCGGCTTGGCCCCCCCGACCTGTGACATCAACTTTGCATGTCCTTTGGAAATCAGGGTCCCAGAGTCTGGAGGAAGAGAGGAGAGGCACACAATCCACGTTGCTTGAGGTCCAGTGTAAAGTTTACACAGTCAGTGATGGTTTGGGGTGCCATTTTTATCTGCTGGTGTTGGTCCACTGTGTTTTCTGAGGTCCAAGGTCAACACAGCCGTATACCACAAAGTTTTAGAGAACTTCATGCTTCCTGCTGCTGACCAACTTTATGGAGATGCAGATTTAATTTCCCAAAAGGACTTGGCACCTACATACAGTGCCAAAGCTACCAGTACCTGGTTTAAGGACCATGGTATCCCTGTTCTTAATTGGCGGCAAACTCGCCTGACCTTAACCCCATAGAAAATCTATGGGTATTGTGAAGAGGAAGATGCGATATGCCAGACCCAAGAATGCAGAAGAGCTGAAGGCCACTATCAGAGCAACCTGGGCTCTCATAACACCTGAGCAGTGCCACAGACTGATCGACTCCATGCCACGCCGCATTGCTGCAGTAATTCAGGCAAAAGAAACCCCAATTATGTATTTAGTGCTATACATGCTCATACTTTTCATTTTCATACTTTTCAGTTGGCCAAGATTTCTAAAAATCCTTTCTTTGAATTGGTCTTAAGTAATATTCAAATTTTCTGAGATACTGAATTTAGGATTTTCTTTAGTTGTCAGTTATAATCATCAAATTTAAAAGAAATAAAGATTTGAAATATTTCAGTCTGTGTGTAATGGATGAATATAATATACAAGTTTCACTTTTTGAATCAAATTTGTGAAATAATTCAACTTTTTGATGATATTCTAATTATATGACCAGCGCCTGTATTATAAAAAGTAATTTATTCCTGTAATCATTTTCCTGTGATCAAACCTGAATTTCAGCATCATTACTCCAGTCTTCTGTGTCACATGATCCTTCAGAAATCACCCTGTAAAAGGCTGATTTTTAGGCTTAATATTTTTTTTGAAATGTCATACTTTTTTTTGTGTACTCTAAGAGTTGTCATGACAGAAATGCCACTGTGCAAATAATATGTAATCATTTAATCCATAAAAAAACTTACTGTAATCTAATTTTGAGCATTATAAAATATACTGATTGCAAATATTTGTTTTTTGGAATCTGATTATGTAATAATCCAGGTGATATGTAATCTTAGAAACCTTTTGTATGTGTTCTTGCTGAATAAAAGCAGTTTATTTTTTGAACAGCAGTGTTCAAATGTTCTGCCTGGTCAGAATCAAAATTGTCTGAACATTTGCTAGGTGAGTTTAATACACATCTCATAGTAGGACTTTCAATAAATGATGGAGAAACATTTTGATGGTACTTTTATTTATGAACTGCATCCAAACTCCCATATATTAAATTATAATTTATGTGAACCTCAGATGATTTATATAGATTTGTATGTCTTTACATTTAAACAGTTAAGTGGTGGTGCTTTATTTTCTTCTTTTTTTTTCCCTTCAAAAAGGGCAATTTCTGTAGTATCAACATAAATAGCCTAACACAATAAACTAAATTACATTATAAAACATACTTAACCACAAACCCATGCATTTACAATTCACAGCTCCCTCATGTATTTAAGCACAGATGAAAATTTAATTACAAGTTAAGTACATAAAACACTACATTACATACTAATGATATCGTGTTGAAAAAGCTCTTTTACAGCCAAACAAAGAATCAGTGGTAGTTTTTGCCCCAGAGTAACACGTTGAGTTTAAATTAAACCTAACTTCCAATTAAAGCTGTAGGATAGTGTCTTAAAACTCTGCCTGGTCTGAAGAAACACTTTAGGCAGGCAATCATGCAGAAAATAAAAGGACATCCTGTTTACACGAATGAGTCTGGAGTCTGTCTGGAGGTTTCCCTTGTAACGATTAAACTGAATGCGTCAGGATGTTTTAAGACTAATTTGTCACCATTGAAAGAGTGACAATAGTACACAATGTTTCAGAAAACATGTTGCAAAAGTTAAATACTTTCGTCTAATATTAATGTAACATATTTTGGAACTTTTTCCAAGGACGGTGTAACATGCTTCAGGAACACGTGTCTCAAGCTTTGCTTTTACAACTTCTGTAGGCTACCATGTTTACTACAAGATCTATTAATATGTAACCAATATCATTGCTTTTACTGAACATAAAAAAAATAAATAATAATAATTCCAAATGGCAGAGTGGTATCTTTATCATTCTGAGTATTCCACAAAGAAGATTTACTTTATAGAGTTTTAAAGGCAAGGCTGAGGAGGAGCTAGTTCATTTGATCCTGTCAATCATTATGCATGAGTATATAAACAGCTGCGTACCTCACTACCATGATGATTCTTCCAGCATCTCTCCATCACTCCATCTCCTGCCTTATATTTATCCATTTATTACCACATTCATTATTATGTAATCTTCAGACTACAGCACTCTATTTTGCACATAAAAGTAAAAGTCCAAAAAAAATAAAAAATTTGTATGATTTACAGAGGAATAACATTTCATAAGTTTTTAGATAGATGTTTATGTTATCTTAAATTCACAAAGAAAGATTGCATAGTCATTGTGAAATGATGTATAGAGTTTTTTTCCCTAAGAAAACTACCTCAGCTTTGCTGATTATTATTTTTCATTTATTTTTTTAGGACATCTTAACAACTTAAAGATCATGACATCAGTTCAGCTCTGTTCTGTAAGGATCACACAACTCTTGTCCGCTAGAAGTAACACAGTTTAACCAGAGCCCACCCGAACCAAAGCAAAACTGTTCTTCCTCAGTCTCACCAGATATACTTCCTGGATGGAAGGATGGCATGGATAAAGCTTTCCATTAACAGTTCATTTGCAAGTTCCAGCACTTATGAAAGTCCATCAGTTATCACTCTTTGCCTATCTCGACTGCTTGTCGGAGCGCTTGCACCCCGGGCAGGGCCATCTTCTCTTAATAGAGGGGCTCCAGGTCAAGAGACTTCAAAAGCTTCTTAAAAGTGAATCTGTGTCTTCACCTGCCTCTTCACGTTTCTAATGCTCTTCTAATCTTTACTGAGACCAGTGACTTATCTTGAGTCATACATGGGCACACCATAGACAGGGCCTTTTCTCACCATGAATGAATGCAGCTGAAACATTTAAGCAGAGATACAGCTCTCCTGGGTCAATGAAACACCTAGGGTTTATAATGGATTCTGCCATCAGAGGCCCTGGAACCCTTCCTCGTGGCTGTGTTTATGAGGCGCCCAAGTTGACAACTTCACACATTCGCTTCTGTGTCCACTCTGTGATTTTCCTGTGATTAGTAGAAGTTTTAGTGTTTTACAGCTCAGCACCCAGTTCTTACAGCCTGCAAAAGTGTGCCCTCTGTGAGTGTTAAAGACACGGCAGTAAATGAAACTTTACACCTTTACAAAACAGTATTGTGGAGGTACAGTACCTTGAGGATTGGGAATAGAGAACCAATTCTTATTCAAAACTAGTTCAGTTTATTTATTTGAACCAGGTGACATTAGTTTCTGTTCAGCAGAGAAAAACACTGGATTTAATGAAAGCAAAAGACTGAGTGCATTGACACAAGTAAATAGACCACATGCTTCTAGTGCATTGTCCTCTCTGGCTGTCCACAGTTTGATGTAATCCAACTCAAACGTGACTGAACTGTTTTAATGAATTGACTCAAAAATCAGTCTGAAACTCACAGGTTCACTATTTGTTTGAATCAATCTAATGATTCTTGAATTTTTCTGTCATTACTTTTGTTGTGCCCAACTGGAAATGAACCAAGAACTTTTAAAAGTGTTATGTTGAACTGAAGGCTCATGAGACTTAAATCAGTAAAATTACCAACTGGTTGTTCACATGACAAAGTGTAACTGAAGATAAAAATTCAGAACCAAGTTTTTGACATAACAGATGGTCCTCTAATAAGAAGAAATAGAGAAAAATGCCATTGTTTTTATTTGGAAAAATCCTCATCAATAGTGGAATCAGAATATTTAACATGGTAACACCACAGTTCTTTGATTTATACCACGGAACTGAATGATTTTACATTAGCTGTGGTATTCACATGGCACAGATAGCCGATTTAATGTGAGTTGTATTCACTTGGTCAAGCTGCGTTTGCCCTCATTGTGGCATGCTGGGATGTGCCACTGTCTCTGATCATTTTTCCTGTCTGCGAGATCAGGGCCGCCGTCTCACTGTGTGGCCCATGTGCTGTTTTGGAATGTCAGTTAAGTAGATGGACAGGAATGGCTTGTTGACAGAATTGTGGTTGAGATGAAAAGGAAGTGTTGACAGAAAATTTGGTTGCACTCGTTTCAATATTTGTTTTTGTACGTTATAATCAACATTGGTAATTAAAATGCAGAATGACTGCAATTTGCAAAATCAAACTAATTTAAACGTAATTACAGTTTACCATTCCTCTATTTGAAGGGGACAGTGAAATTGTAACAATATTAAAACTCCATATACATCGGGAAGAAGGAGGCGGGAACCGGCGCACAATCAAAAACATTTTAATACTCAAAAGTAAATACAAAACAGCGCACCAGCCCCTCGCGGACGACTGGTGCGCGCAAATAAAAACCAAAACATAAAATATGTCCCAGGCCTGGTCCTCTCTCGTCCTTCACGGTCGTCACTCCAGTTTTATATCCTTCCATCTCCTACGTGGGACTCGATACTGGCGGTGGGGCGCAGGTGTAGCTC
Organism: Carassius gibelio; assembly: GCF_023724105.1. NCBI lineage: Eukaryota > Metazoa > Chordata > Actinopteri > Cypriniformes > Cyprinidae > Carassius > Carassius gibelio. The sequence continues at coordinate 23,009,760 of NC_068380.1, read as the reverse complement.
ATCTCCAATCACTACACCTGGCCTCACTCCTCGTTCCCACGCCTCTCGGCCCCGCCCCACTCGCCACAGAAATATTATATTAAAAAATATAATGTAAATCACATGCATTCTTATTGTCTCATTAGGGATGCCGAAACATTTCTCCTGGACTCCAAAAAGATCCGCGCTACTGATGGGGGGTGGCTGGTGTTTGACATCACAGCCACCAGTAATCACTGGGTCCTGAACCCGCAGCAGAACATGGGCCTTCAGCTCTGCGTGGAGACCACTGACGGTAAGCCAGTCACATTTATGCTTTAATAAAGGACACTCACACAGTTTATGCTCTGTCAGAGATGCACAGGATCGTACTGGAACCTGGAGTATCAGTACTGAATAGATTACTTACTGTACAGTTATGGTACATTACTGATTACAGATAACGTAGTAAGTAATGTAATCTAGATTACTCTTTTTAAGGTGATGAATTGTGACTACTTTTCAGATGTTTTAAACTTACAATGAAATGTACTATATTGACAAAAAAAAATCTAAGAAAAAGAAAATATATAACTTTTTCAATATCAGCATCATAAAATGTATTCAACATTAAATTAAACACTAAACACTAAAATATACTAACATTATAGAATGTCAACATTTAATTGTCAGTGTGACCATTAACTGAGATCGGAGAACTGTGAACATACAAAATTGTTGTTAAATTATTGAAATATTAACCTCCTCAGAAATATTTCAGGTAAATATTTTCTTGAAATAAAGTACAACTTAGCAAATTGAGGGAACAAGATAGTAATTATGTGCTTGTTTTAGTACATCAAGGGAATGAAATGGAAAATTGTGCATACGATTATTATAGTTTTTTCATGTCATGTGTGGGGCTCCGTACCAAAGTCTTTCAAGTAAAAAAAACAAACAACAATTGTCCTGACTTCCAGAAAGGTCAATTACTAAAGGTAACTGGATGAAGACACTGTGATTTACAGCTGTACATTACCAGTGTTTTGTAACTTGCATAATTAATTGATTCATACATGGTTTCATTGCATATTGTGACTCTAGATAGTCACATCTCTAGATGGTGCAAGCAGACAGTTTCTAATTAAATGTGATTATTCACATGGCCCAGTTGTTTGATTTATTTTGCATCAGCAGCCAATGAGCTGCAATGTTGCTGCACAACATTCAAATATTTGGCTAGAGCTTGCTGTAGCAGTTGCAGTGTGCTTTAGAAACCCTCCACCTTCCCCAGCTCCACCTGTATAGGGATATACAGAGTAATTAATTTATGTTATATATGGGGGTTATTTAATATATACTGTATGAGCAGCAGCACTATTTTCTGCATGCTCACAGCAGCATACAGCAGACAGTCTCTGGGTGTATTTGCAGCAGCAAGTCAGTGCTTACTCTGCCACAGCAGCGTAGCAGATCTATAACGCCAAGACCAAACTAATTAACATTTTATGTATATAACCATATTAACACTGTCTAAGAGTTATCATGACAAAACAGCCATTGTGCAAATTATATATAATCATGTAATCTATAAAAAGTAACTGTGATCTGATTATGAGCATTATAAAGTGTAATATACTGATTATGAATACTTGATTTTGGGAATCTGATTATGTAATCCAGATTACATGTAATCAGATACTACCAAGCTCTTTGGAGTACAGTATAATGCCGCTTCACAAATTATTCTCCAGTTCTTTTTTTCCAAATTACTGATGGAGTGTTTCACAGATATTAATGCTTATGAAATTGCTGTTGACCAGTGATCACTAGAAGTCTGAAGTCAATTGAAGTGAAGTCTGTATGTACGTACAAGTTATGTACAAGTATGTATGTACAAGTTTACATTTTCCAAAGGTGTGCACTAGTTATGCGATATCTTTGTATAACAAATGTTATTTACATTTTTGCACATTAAAAATTTGTGATAATGTGTCGCAATGACTTTGAGGAAAATAGTGTTATTATATTTATTAGTATAGTATTAGTATTCTTATCCAGGGGTACATTCCCCAAAAGCATTTTTAGTTCCATTAGTTCCAACATAGTTTGATGATTTGGTGTTTCCCAAAACCATAGTTCCAAAACTGCAAGACAACATCACAAAAATGTGTGGTTGGAACTACAACTTAACTTATATACTTGTATAGCATAGGGTCTTGTAAATATTATGTGGACTTAATTACTGAAGATCATGGTCTTGAGCACAATAAGTGAGATAACATGCAGTACAATCTACATGTTTCCATCTATTTATACATAAACACACACACATTTTATTCTGCTTCTTTAAGTATGTGTGTTGTAAGAGGCAACCTGCAGTTGAATCACACATCTGGAAATAAAGCAATAAAACAACAGATATTAACAAAAATCCCTTAGATGCCATGTTCATGACTTTCAGCAATAATTTGGCATCAGTTCAGTCTCAAACCAATTAATTAGCAGAAGTTATTACTCCAACTGTGTGGTGTCATTTACAACACTTCTATAGTGTTGAATCAGTGTGGTCTGAATGTTGGATGTATAAATTACAAAGATTTGGGACTACCTAAATTGAGTTCTTCAGTGAACCATTTTATTTTACTGTAGTGTTTATGTAGAGAGTTAAACTGTTTTATGGGAAATTCTAGTTTAATTACGTGGAACTGCAAATGTGGGATGTGTTTTGTATTTAGTGGACTTTACAATAAACCGCTGGTTTCATTTCCATTCACATATTTATTATATTAGCTTAAAAACAGACACATTTACCAATGTGAGACTTCACAAAAGTATCATCTTTGAGTCACGACTACGCCCAGTTTTTCCTCTTTCTTAAATGGGAACCTGATGCCATGAAGCATTTTGGGATCAGTTTTCAGCCCTCAGTTTGACATGTACACAATCACTACAGTACCTCTGTGGGCCATATAAACTGTCATAAATGGTTGTGGTGATTTTGCCACCCAGGAAGATGTTTTCATGACTCTTCATGATTCTTCTGTTTGATATTCAGGTAGAAGCATCAACATGAAATCTGCTGGTATCATCGGAAGTACCGGACCTCAGTCCAAACAGCCATTCCTGGTTGCTTTTTTCAAAGCCAGTGAAGTTCTGCTCCGTTCTGTAAGAGCTGCAGGAAACAAGAGGAAGAGCCACAACAGAAACAAAAGTAGAACACAACAGAAATCTTCACCAGCTCTCAAAAGTGGAGGTACAGCAAAGTTTTTGGTTTCACTTTATTTTGATGGTCCCTTTAACACATTCTGTTTTCTATAAGTAATGTTTAACCTACACGACTACTAACTCTCATTACACTGGTAGGGTTAGGGTAAGAATAAGTTGAAACAAAGAGTTAGCAGATATTAAGTACATGATGAGTCTGATGTGAGTTAATAGACATGTAATTGAAACATTACTTACTGTCAACAGAATGTTCAAAAAGGACCATCAAAATAAAGTGTTACCAAGATTTTAAAATATTTGAAAACATTCAAATGTGCTGTTAGTAATGTTATGCATTTGACTAACATCCTCTAGACACGGCCACAGAGCAGTTTCAGCTCACTTTCTGACATCTTCATGTACAAACATGTTACACAAAAAACTCAAAAGCAGTTTCTTGATCTCACAGCCTCTAGTCTAATCACTGGATCAAACTAAATGATGCATTTGATTGCATAAGATCTATTAAATATACTCAAGGCACATTATAAAAAGGTGCTTGTGGAGATTTTTGTGCTATTATATTATTATTATTAACCAGATACACCAGATAACTTTGTGCTTTCAAGTGTTTTCAGAAATCTAAATGAACTCTGATTCACATTAGTACTCATTCAGATGGTGTTCAAGGCATTATTACAATCATGTTTTTAAGAAGATGTCCTGCTGTCACTTTTTTGGCTTTTGCAGAGGCCACCACAGAAAGGTGTGATTTCCTAGGGCTCCAAGTCATTTTTCCAGCTAAATCAATCTGTGCAATAAATCACTTACAAAGTCGTTGATTTGCAAAGTAGCAGTTTTTAATCCACAGTTTTAGATGACTCACTTGACGAATACCTGCTGAGCGTACCTAATGTTTTCTGAAAGTAGGCCTCTTAGCTTCCGTCAAATTACTGAGTATTTACTGCGTTCAGAGTCTGTACACAAAGACGTCCTGCCAGCTGCAAACATAGAGCACACTGAGCCCACACACACTACCAGACTAAACAGCACGACTGCCTCAGTGTTTGGAGGTTTAACTTCTGTTTTGTTGCTATTATCTAGATCAGAACACTAGTGAACAGAGACAAGCCTGCAAGAAGCATGAACTTTACGTGAGCTTCCGCGACTTAGGATGGCAGGTAAACACATGTGGCGGCTCGCAAGACATCAATCAATTTCAAGATTGCACAGCGCGATTGCTTCATTCAGCCAGAGAATTCATCTCTGTCTCTCTGTCATTTTAGGATTGGATTATTGCTCCAGAGGGCTATGCAGCCTTTTATTGTGACGGAGAATGTTCGTTTCCACTGAATGCACACATGAATGCGACCAATCATGCGATTGTGCAGACCTTGGTAAGCTTCATTTGTTTTATCAAACAATATCTTTTTTTAAATGTTTATATATATATAAATCAACTTGTAGTTCATGTATTTCATGGTAAAATTAAGAAATACATTTCATTGTTTAGTTTGAAAGAGATTTTAGTTTGATTAATAACCATTTTTGTTACTATGTTGTCTCTAGTTAAAACCCACTGGTTTTTAGTCACGCATATCATACATTTCTCTCGCTCTCTCTCTCTTTTTTGCTGATCATAGGTCCATCTAATGTTTCCTGATAATGTGCCAAAGCCTTGCTGTGCACCGACCAAACTAAATGCCATATCAGTGCTGTATTTTGATGACAGCTCAAATGTAATTCTGAAGAAGTACAGGAATATGGTGGTGAGGTCCTGTGGATGTCATTGAGGACAGAGTGTCTGTGTCTCATATTGCTGGAATAACATATCAGAAGAAATAGTTTTTGACATTTGATGTACAGTATTATGTATATATTAGCTCATTATTCCTCTTATTTATTTGGCTTTGTTTTGTAATATTTTATTTTATTTTGTTAATATGAGAGATGTAGATGAGTTACCACTCTTTACCACTGATCCATATCCAATTGCTATTTCTCTGAAAATATTTGAATAAGTTAGGCCAGTTAGAGAGAGTTTTAGAGGATTGATTATAATTTCCTTTCTTTAGATTACATGTCAAATTCATAAGCAACCACTCCAAAACAGAACTGCTGCTATTTTACACAATAAATGTAAATGCCTTAAACTCTAAGTCACCTAAATACTTTATTTTTATTTCTTTTTATGTGGGGGAAAAAACAGCCATATTGGATTCTGCAAACAAACTAACATTTTTCTCTGCTACTGAATTATTGTGGTGTTGTTGCAAAAGCACTGAGTCATAGGACTATACATATTTCCTCAAATAGTCCAAGGTATTGCAGCCCACAATTACTGTTCTACATTAGTGTGGGTGGATATGCAAAATTAAGTAAGGTTATTATTATTATTGTTATTTTTTTTTCTACAAGCAAATATTCTTCCTCTCTATATACACTTGTATTAGTACTCTGAGTAATATATTGTTTCGGAAAATATTGCATTTATAATTTTAGAACAGTGTTTGTATGTCATTAAATATATTTTCAAATACTTTTTCTGTGTCTGACTCTAACAGTTGACTCTGTATTTTGGTTGCAGGTTTTGCGCAAATTTGCTAGAAACTCTATTACTCTACTCTATTATTTGTTAACCTCATCTGATCACATGATAAAGATTTTTTTTTTTTTTTTTTTTTTAAGGAGAACGTTTTTATTGAATGGCAGAAAATGTAGTGATTACATCTGACTTGATTGAAACCAGTGGTCAAGGCTCCCAGATGTTATGTGGCCCCAATCTAAAAAGAGTGTTGATGTCCATTGAATAGTGGAGTCCACCTGTTAACTTAACTTCTAGCGGCGTGGATGATTTGCATTCCTGCGGCCTGCTGCCCTGCATGATTACTCCTGCTGCTTCACAATCCCATCTACTGTTTAATATCATGGATTCCTTCCAATTTCACTAAATGTCTTCCTTTCTACAACACTAGGCCCAGTGTGAATGCTGCTATTTTAAGGAAATCTGTGCCAGTGAGTAGACTCCCTTAGTGTAAGCCTGTAGCCACATAAAAGGGAAAAGGGATCATTTGCCATTGTGAGTATAGATGAATATACTGTCCCGTTCACTGCAGAGAGAACACACATGCACACGATCGATCAGTGTTGGCTCTTCAGAAATTTGGATGCTCGTTTGATGTTCAAACTAAATGATAGCGTTTACACGGTTAATATCAGACTTTATTCTAATGTGTATTAGCCCAATTTCTATAACTGGATAAAGCCAATATTCTTGTTTGGAACAAGCTTAAGTGAATTGGAATTTTGTGTCATGATCTGCACGTCCAAATGAAAGTAATAAACCATGCTACAACTCAAATATGTGCAATTCAAGCTATCCAGATCATTTTTAGAGCAAAAAGGAGACTGATTCAATTACGTTTACTTTTTTTCCAGATTAAAGGCTTATTCAGACCCCAGAGCTTAGTTGGAAAATGATACGCGTGTAAACATGCTTGTTGAAATTATGAACAGAATTTAAACTTTATGTTTTTTGAACCATAAAACAAGGGGACACCCACCTTACCACAAATCTGTTCCTCATCCGTTTAGATTCTAGCTCAAATTGCTGCTCTGTTTCTGCTCTTTGACTTCATTGTAGTAATGAGCTTCATATGCTTGTTGTTTTGTGTAGTCAAAGGGTCAACTGTCAATCATATCCCTGTGTTTCACTCCAATAAACCTTGGTATGCTTGAAATGAAACCAGAACCTGCAGTGGACGAGACACGAACACAGTTATAAATGCAGTTCTGTTGTCCCATACACATGTACATGTTGTGGAATTAGTCGCATATTAGAATGATTTGGAATGTGTTTTATCTAGTTAGGTAAATATTTAGGCCACTACACCCCAAGAGAACACAATCTGAACATGTGCTCCGCTTTGTTTAAATGAATGGGAAACATTATTTTTAACCCGTGTGACACCAGTTGAAATATGTAAAATACCTAAAGGCATGGAAAAGTTTGTTTTTATATATCTTTGTGATTCCACACGGTAAAACTGACCTTTTTCTTGTTCTGTTTGTGGATCATTCATGACAACAAACAAATTAATGACACAAACAAATAAAATAAAGTATCAATGTTGTCATATTTATTTCTGAAATTCTTCTCCCATTACTTTAGCCTAGCGTAAGCTAGAACATTTTTATTTTATTTTCTCTGACCGTATAGTTTATTTTGAAAGTGTCCTCTTGCAGTCAGCCCACAACGCTGCTGAAACTTGATCTAATCAAAATGTTTTCCAGTTTACTTTCTTCATCTTTCCACATTCCCTTTTTCCAATTTGGGTTTAGTGGGTGGGCTGTAGACCCTTATTGCAGCTCAGTCAGACGTCCCTGAGCAAGTCAACCATCTGGGTCACATTTTTTACACGTTTGTTACCAGGACAAGGTCACGGCATAGAATAGAGAGGATGTGTTATAAAAGTGTGTATAATAAGTGTGAGTGTGTGCACACTTGTTTTGGTGTAAAAGAGGTGAGAGAAGACTATGTTTGACCCCAGAAGTTTAAAACAGAACACCTGTATACTGCTGCATTCCCAATCACTGCCAGAGTGTTTCAGGACTGGACTGTGTTCATCTAAAGCAAGGAGTCACTGAGCCAGGTCGTGCATTACAGTGATTTTGCAGGTACAGAAACTGAATAATCACATGTAAAAGCAGGCCTGATGTTTATTATTATTATTTCACCATTGTCACATTTTTCAATTTGTCTGTCAATTGCTGTGTAAAGGTGGCTATTTGCTTTTTAGTCTGTATTTAACCAGAGGACGATAATTATTCAGAATGCCAAACATTTCTAAGTCAGTGGAGATCAAGCTTAAATTCCTTTAAAAATATTACAAAATATTACAAGTACAATAAAACATAGTACACCTGTACTCTGCAAATCTAGTTTCATCCATAAATAAAAGATCCCATATGTCTGTGGAGAGTAAAGCCAAGACACCACAGACAAGAGTCCTTTCAAAAAGGGCAGGCAGAGAAAAATATTACATCACATCCCATGTGGAAGGGTTCGCATTTTTCCGCATTATTTACTTTCCCTCTCATGCTCGTATGTTTTCACTGCAAGTTGGGGTTGAGAAGGGACTTTCCATGAAATTCTCTGTGCCACTCTCTGAAACCTTTAGTCTTCATTTCATGCAAACACCATCAATAAATTTGGTGGTTCACACTCATCAAAGTGTCGGTGCAGTTGAACTGCACTCTACATTTTAAGTTAAGTTTAAGTTAAAGCTGGCCGGCTGATTAATATTTGATCTAAATAATTTAGCACAATCAGGAAACAAAAGTTTTCTATAGAGAATTACTTTTTGCAAACCTTAGCCGTCAGAGGGCATTTTTTTCACTTTGCTCCAGTAAATTGAGTGTTGAAATATATCTGTAACCTTTTTGAACTCATTGGATTTTTACTTTGTGTGGAGCGAGCCAGGATCCACCCGAAACATCTAGAACCACATTAAATCATCTGTCCACATGTACCAATTTCAAAATGTGTTAATACTTTGAGTTCTAGCGAAGTAATCCAAAAATCCAAAATTAAACTATGCGGCCTGTGCTGGGACTACGTTATGGATAATCTGCGACATGCTGAACACAGAAAGTTTTTATTAGGTTCTTCAAAAGCTACACTCCCAAAATCCTTGATAATTAATATTCTGTTCAAAAAAGAGCATTTGGGAAAAAAAAAACATATGAATAGACGGGTGAAAAGATTTAGCTGATTGTTTACTAAAATACAAAGGTCAACACAAGACATCATCACAAATTGTGTAATTTAAAATTAAAGCTGTTTAAATGACATCTTATAGATATTAAAAGGTGGCCCGAGAATGTGTATGTGAAGGTACAGCTCAAAATACCCCATAGATCATTTATTTTAGTGATATTAACAGAAGCAAAAACATGCTGTTTTTGTGCAAATATCATGTACAGTATTATGCAAATGAAGTGCTGCTCCCTGTCCCCTTTTTTAGAATAGGGTTGCAACTTTAGAAGAGGTTCATTTTCAATAAGCATTGTCATGTTTCTAAAACCTTCATGCTCAGACCTGAGTGTCTATGAGAAAACATGGCAGATTTCAAATTCTATTCAGGGAGTCATGTGCCAGCCAAGCAACTGCCATTGATATTACTGCTATTACTAACAGATTTCTCAAGCTATTTTTGACTTCCAAATGAGGACCACCCTCATGTACAAATATGAACTTATATATATATTATATATATATATTCTCTCTTTCTTTAAGACCACTGAAATCATTCTAAACAGTTGTCAGAAACAATTTTCACTTCTTTTGGTGTAAACCTGTGATGATCTGTCTCAGTAACGCTTTTGTTATTATCCACAAGCTCTGCTTGTACAGCCTGCAGTGTATGTTTCCCAAGAGTGCACACACACTGAACTTTTGATGTTGCAATCAAAGCCTGAATCTATTCTAGCAGTTTCTATGGGACGATTGAAATCGTATGGATGGAAATTGATCGAATCTGGCTTGAGTTTTGGTAGTTCTCTATGTTTTCAGGATTTATCTGATGGCTTAACACCTCTTTGATACTTCATCTTAACCTGTTCTCCGTAAAGAATATTTCTCACATCTGTTTCCATCCTAAAGGTGAAAAAGGGAAGAACTAAACTCTTTCATTGACATAATGGTACAGATTACGCCAGCACTCCAAATAACACATCCAAAGAAGGCTTCGTCACATCTGCGATTTAACTTTCCAAATCATCCATGGTGTTCAGCTCCATACCTCCCTCATTAAAGTCATCCGACCGATTTGGAAGCCAAGTTTAGTCATGGGTGAAGTTTGTTATGGTGTTATGTACTAGATTTCACTGGAACTAATGCCATGGGAGACAATGAAAGAGTTTAGTCCCTGTTAACAATGTGTTCTTTTTAGTTGAAGGTCTAGCATCCAAAACCTGTCTTTCAGCGTCTTGCAGTGGAACAGCACAGCTTGTTGAGTGACTGAGTGTATGACTCACTGTAGTGTCATCAATAACACTCAGGGATGGACTGCGAATAAAAAACAGACCGAGAACCCAAACTATTGCTTAAATTCACAGGGCAAACTTTGCTTTGGGTGTACCCACAATGGCTAGATTACACCTGGTTACAGGGCCGGCCCAGGGATGATATGACAACAGCCCTGCTACCAAGTTCAGTGGTTCTTTACTTGACAACTCAGATTCCAATAGGGATTCCAATACAGTGCAATTTTAATATTGTACAAAAGTCCATAAATACTAGCCTTAAAATCTGCTCAAAACCACCTTTTATATATGATAGAGCACATGAATGCTGCCAGATAGAGAACATTGTGTATCAGCTACTTTGATGTTTGACATCTACTCCCTTCCAAATCTTTGCATATTTACTTTATATCTAAATTCAGTGTCAACAGTCAGCCCACTGATCTACTGACCTGCAGGAAAAATGCACCATTGCTCCCTATAGATAGTCCATCAGTGATTACATTACAAGAGACAGCAAAGAATAAATATTTTACCATTTTAAGTTCACAGAGGCAAAGATTAATTCACGAGAGGCCCAGAGCTAACCAAGCAGGATTTGTTTGTGCAAAGCCTAGCCCATCGTATACTAGTTTGCTCCTAAATCATCTAAAATTGCAAGAGGAATAAGGTTAAAGAGGTGAACATCTGGTACGTCCAAAATAACCCATGCTTTCAGGTAATGGCTGATGAAATTGTGCTTTATTTAACATTTTATCCTCCTGACGTACTCAGTGGCTGAATGTTTATGAGAGCACATATGGGATGATAAAATAAGTTCAGAAAAGCCCCCACACTCGCTCACCTGTGCTGTGTTACTTTACATTATCCAGGATGCCCTGAAGGTGTAGCTTACCTCTTTGAAGTAAACCTAGACAGCTGGTATTTGTCACGATGAATGTCCACTTTTTGTCCTTTTAGTTAGAGAGCATTCAAGGAAAGGAAATCCTAAATGGTTCGGTAGGGACGCAGATCTAATTCGGCTAACTCCAGCTGGGGGCAATTCTGAATCATACACACCCCACAGCTGTATGTTCCAGGCTATACTCCTGGCTCAGTGTCTGGGCTGGATTACATACTTTCATGCACATATAGGAAAGACTGTGCAGATTTGTATGTGGACTATTTAAAAAACTTTGATTTCCAGGTCTCGGAAAGTTAAAGGAAATGAATCAGATACTTAATGTGAATTGTGTAATTTCATCACTACTTGGTAATTGTAAAAACTGTTTGAACTTGTTTGGACACTAAAGAAGCCAAAGTTTACACATCAACCCACGATTCCATTGTGGAAAAGCAGTACAGTTAAGAAAAAGTACATATAATAAAAAATACTGTAAAATAATACACTATGGTGTTAACTGAATGTAATGGGCACTAGCATGTTAATTGAAATTAAATACATCCGGAAAGCTTAAATTTATACTAAATGCAGTTAGATGAACTTTAAAGGACCTTTTTGACCCACTTAAGTAGATTACTGTGTATATTTCTGTATAAAGTGTACAACCAAATGTCCTGACAAGCATCTATTACATTTTATTAATGTATATGACATGTAATAATGTATATTAAATGTAATAATGAATAACACTATAGATACAATTACAATCAAGTACTTTACAAGCTTTTTTATGTTGGTCGACATGTCACAATACGTAAAGCCCCGTCAAAATAATGAACTTTATAGTAAAATTGGTAGCACTTTACAATAAGGTTCTATTGCTTAATGTTAGTTAATATGTTAACTAACATGAACAAGCAATGAAAAATTCATTTATTACAGTATTTATTAATATTTTTTAATGTTAGTTAATGAAAATACAGCCATTCATTGTTAGTTCATGTTAATTCATAGTACATTAACTAATGTTAACAAGTATAATGTTTGACTTTAATAATGCACTCATAAATGTTGAAATTAACATTAACTGAATGCTGTAGAAGTATTATTCATGCTTCATGCATGTTAACTAAAGTAGTTAACTAATTCCAACTATTGATCCTTATTGTAAAGTGTTACCTAATTTCACATTATTGTGAAAAGTGCACTTAGTGTTAAGAAATATTTTAATTGATTACATAGCCTTTTATTGCTTTACTATTATATACATATATATATATAAACATACACTTTTTATTATTGCTCTTGTTCAGCATAAAACCTAAAACTACTTTTCTTTTTATTCATCAAGTCACCTTGTGATTTATCATCTCACGCCATGTGAGAAATGCTGATACCTAATAAATGCAGCTCCTGGTCTCACCAGTTGCATTTTCCCCCCACGAGAGAGGCCAGACCCTCTCACAGCACACCAGCATCTTATTGAGGAAGAGCGTCCTTAAACCTCTCTATTGTAAGCACCTGGGCCAGGAAGAATGCCTCTTTCACAAGTAAATTGCAGCCCGGCTTTACAGAGAGATTTTATAACAGAGCACAGTTGACATTGGCAAGAGTGGCACAGCCGGCCATTGAAAAGCATGAGCTGCCTCAGTTACAGGAGATCAATCTCGGCAGCATATTTCCCCGAAGCTGTAGATTTCCGCTGGGGAGGGGAGCCAAGGGCAGTAAAATAAGCAGCTTGTGGTTAGACTTATTGTAGAGCCGAGATTCCCAGCGGGTCTCTACTTCACATGGAACTGTCAGTCTAAAGCGAACAAAATGCCGTCTAACGTCTTCAGTCAGTCTTCCCTCCCCTTCCCTACATAGCCGTGCACAGGCAGGGATGCTGTTGCCATGGTAACAGCGGAGTCATACCATGCCCTTTTTGAAGTGATGCTCTCTTTTTGCTGCTCAGAAGTGCATGCACTCTGATCACCAGAGGTATCACCCAGGAACAGCACTGGGCTAGCAGATCGTGCTATGCAGATGGTTAACGTTTCAGCTGTGGTCAAGCACTGCTATGAGAGTTTCTTGCAGGATTATCCTTGGTTTCCACGGCTCCTGTGGGAAGAGAAGGTGGGGGTCTGTTTTTGCATGTGCAAGATTTATACATGGCTCTAGGAAATACAGCAACACAGAGAGAAAAGCAATTGCGTAAAGCGCATCCCGTTATGAAAGTTTTAATAAAGGACCCTCATGTTACCCTCACCATCAACCAGTAATTTTCTTTCTTCTGTGAGACTTGAGACTTAATGACATTATATGCATTCTTTGTGACTAAAAAAAACTAAACAATAAACATCTGCACCAGAGCTCTCAAATACTGTTTTAAATTTGTGGTTAATTACAAAATGGTGCTTTTCATCAAGCTACACCAGGTTTTACATTAGCTATGCCAAACGGCATTGTTTCCCACTTCAAAACTGAAGAATTTCATTATTAAATGACAGGGTGGCAGGCCTATATCCTACAGTATTCCATAGTACACTTAAAGAGATGGAAACTACAGTGAAAACAAACAACCAATAAACTTTCTCTCAAATTAGTATTATGGCTTGGTTCAAACTTTATGTTTTTATTTAATATTAATCAGAAATAATACACTACAATGAATACAAGTAAAGCAGCAAATACATTCTCTTTTTTATGTACTTAGCCTAAGCAAAAGGTCCACTCTTCAACAAAATGATAATTTTAATTCATAATAATTGAACATTATTTTTGCATATTGATTAATTTGCTCTACATTAAAACAGATTTTTAGAGAATTATATTAATCAAAAACATAAATCATGTTTAGCAGAGAAACACAATTTTGATTACTGCACCATACTTAATACATTTTCTTTAGACACAAGACAAAATTATTATAAGTGTACTGTTAGGTGACTATAATAATATTTTGGCTATCTGTAACAATTTCTTTGCAAGGAAAAGTTAAAATAGCTATACTACAAAATAGAATTTTCACCTAAGATAAAACTAAAAACTGATTATAATTAATGTTTAATTATGTTTACTTACTATAAATAAAGACATGAAAATCCACTAACATAGATAAATAAATACATGAATACACATTTGTTTATTTTAATTTGTACTCCGTGTTATTTGCTGTTTAGCCAAACTGAACAAAACAACTTTAAACTGGAAAACGTATATAGAATATAGAATATAGAAAAGCTCTTTAAATACAGTAAATGGCACCGTTGTCTCACTTTATTCAGCCTCTCTCCCAGCTTTGGCTTAACCTCTTGAAAATACCACTCAAAGCTAGGGGCCAGAAATGTTTACAAAATACAGAGCAAAATCGTTTTGGTCTAATTTATTTCCTTGATAAGAAAATAATGTTTTATTTGATATTTCTAACAGGGCCCGTATTTCTGGTTTGAGTGGCGAGTTAAAAGAGTGAGTTTGATTTATGAGTGAAATTAATAGACTGTCCTAACTGCAGGTCAGGGATGCTAACGGGACAAACCACAATGGTTATCCTCCGCCTGCATAGCGCAGACAGTCAGAAATTTCTTACAGAGAAGTTTGTTATCATTCCTCTAACAAATCCATGTCCTCCCTCCATGACAGCACAATTAAATCAAACTCAGCTGTAAAGAAACTAGGCTGCGTGCAGTTCCTCAAAGCAATGGTTTCAGTATCAAGAGGCTGAGGTTTTATAGCCATTTAAATCTTCTACAAACACAGCATTGTCCCTTGGTAATCTAACTCCATGAATTCAAAGGTTAAGCTTTGGTTTTACAATTGGAAGAGAGGAAATGCTTGTTTCCAATGCACATTATGTCATAAATGACCTGGCAAGGATCTGAAGACCAGATTCAAAACATGATGTTGTACTGTACACACCATTTGACAGGAAGCACTGGGCAGAGGATGTGTCTTAATCCACCTTTCAGATTTTCCGTACAGCACTGAGAAATTGTTATATGGTCTTTCCTTCCTCATTGTTTTTCAATTTGCAGTGCTCTGAACTGCAGAAGCTTCCACTTGTGTCAAAATTGTGGAGGTCGGACCAAGAAAACGAGAAGTGCTTGTAGCTTGTGGTTTGGCATGTTTATGATTTGCATTCTTCTTTAAAAAAGCATCGTAACAAAATCAAAGACATAAATATAAGTGGCTGTGACATTTTTTGTTCGGTAATGACATCATTGGTGAGCACACAACATACTATCATTTACGTTTTAATCAGACATATCTTTAGCATGGTTTAGTCAACGTAGACTTTAATTGGAAAAAACATTGCCTCATCCTACTTATTTTTCCACCATTGTAACTAAAAAGTACAATTCCATGCAGTTAAAATTAGCATTATTGGCGTTAAAAGAATAATAAAATTATTCCTTTTCACAGAAATTTTTTATTACGAGGTAGATTATTAGTCAGTAAACTTATTATCACGCATTTCCTTGCACATTACTATCTTATGACCTCAAAACACTTTTACTATAGTTACATGATTTGTAAAACTACAAAGCTCACCCAGTACAGCATAGCATTTGTGATGAGGAATACTCGGTCGTGATAAAGGAGCACAGTGGTTTGTAGAAGCAAGCTGAAATTCCAGGGTTGCTTCAAAACATGTTTTTTACATTATAAGTTAGGTTTAGGTCAGATGTAGGCAAGTAGATAACTGCTGTCCTGTAGAGTTTAGCTCCAACCCAGCAAAAATAAATAAATAAAAATAAAAAAAGTGCCTTACCTGCCTATAGCCTCAGTAATCCTGAAGATATTGATTAGCTTGTTCAGGTGTGTGATGAGGGTTGGAGCTATACTCTGCAGTCCAATAGATCTTTAAGACTGAACTTGCTTACCCCTGGTTTAGGTTATCATTTAGTGTAGGTTGTACATTATTTTGAAATGCGATAAAGCATTAACCTTTTAGTGCCACTCACCGGACATTTTATTTCTGAACAGTCTTGATTTGTAGGCTACACCAATCATGACACACTTAGCATCTGTTACATATAAAACGAATGCAGTATTAATGCCACTCACTGAAATGTGCAAGAAGCAGTCTAATTTTGCAAAAGTGTTACCACGGGCACATTTTTAGAAGACACTGTGACTGTTCTATTGTATATAATAATACTTTACATTTATATAGCGCTTTTTTTCTAGACACTCAAAGCGCTTTACATAGACAGGGGGTATCTCCTCATCCACCACCAGTGTGCAGCATCCACCTGGATGATGCGACGGCAGCCATATTGCGCCAGAACGCCCACCACACACCAGCTTACTGGTGAAGAGGAGACAGAGTGATGAAGCCAATCAGTATATATGGGGATTGTTAGGAGGCCATGATGGTCAGAGACCAATGGGCGAATTTAGCCAGGATGCCGAGGTCACACCTCTACTCTTTCCGAAAGACATCCTGTGATTTTTAATGACCACAGAGAGTCAGGACCTCGGTTTAACGTCTCATCCGAAGGACGGTGCTTGTTGACAGTATAGTGTCCCCATCACTACACTGGGGCGCTAGGACCCACACAGACCACAGGGTGAGCACCCCCTGCTGGCCTCACTAGCACCTCTTCCAGCAGCAACCTAGTTTTCTCAGGAGGTCTCCCATCCAGGTACTGACCAGGCTCAGCCCTGCTTAGCTTCAGTGGGCAACCGGTCTTGGGCTCCAGGGTGATATGGCTGCCGGCATGTTCACAGGATATAGGTATATGTTCACAGGAAAACTATTCATTAGGGGATGGTGGAAAATCAATTATTCATCTCAATAATACAGCGCTGTTGTGGCTGTACATGCTCCCGGGATGTGTTTATAGAAACCTAAGACATTTGTGCTATTGTGTTTGTGCAGGAAATAGTGCCGACAGAGGTCAAAATCCGACTGATAGATATGCTCTCTCAGACCGGGCTCCCTGTCATCGAAGCCACTAGCTGTATGTCTACAAAGTGGTTAGCACAGGTAATAAGAATCCTCAACAGCATGTTGGCTGATATCCTGTGGCTTTTCTGTCCACACAAAACCACTGGATTTGGTATTCATGTCATCAAAACTGCATTTGCGCAAAATCCTTTGGGATAAAGTTTGAGTATAAATTCTTGTTGGTTTGCATTTTGGTTTTTCAGATGGCAGACCACACTGCAGCGTTGAGAGGGAATAAAAGGTGTCCTGATGTTAGATGCCCTGTTCTGACTCTCAGGGCTTCCAGGCAGTTTTTAAGTAAATATTTGCATCATTTACATTTATTTATAAGTGTGATTTGCAATTTACCTTCCATGCCAGGTCAATGATGTTTTTCTTGTATAATAAACCACTTTATTTATGCATTTTCTCTGCCTACGCTTTCACTGCCCCTTTACTTTGCATAAGAGCGTGACCTTTACATCTTGTAGCATTTATTTGTAAATGTTTAACCCATTTCTGTTAATTTCTTTCCTTGCTAATCATGCAAGTTGTGCTCAAAAGCCAACGTCTATATGTACAAACTTGATTAAATGTTTCCTCTTAAAGGTTGCAGCAGGAGCTACTGAAGTGGCAGTTTTTGGCTCCGCCTCAGAGACTTTTAGCAGGAACAACATCAACTGCTCCATAGAGGAGTTTGCAGAGGTTTGAGCAGGTCATCTCTGCAGCCAAACGGGAAGGGATACCAGTGTGCGGATGTGTTCCACAGACACCAGCTTCTTCTATGTGTTTTCTTTGAGATTTAGGCCAGTGTTCATTATGTGCACTAGTATTGAAAGGAAATCAAGTTAATGCCAAGTAATGATGCCGAATCAGGATGATGAAAAGATTGTGATTAAACAAAAGGGTGAAGGGATGTAAAGTGGATAAAAGACCTGTGTTTGTATGTTTGATTACAGCCTTGCTTGGGACTAACCATGAGTAGCCTAATATAGAATTGACTGATTTTGGGGGACTATCCGTGAAATGGTTAAACATGCCAAAATGTGTAAATTGGAGTGTTCTTATAGATAATTGAAAGCATATTCAAAACATCCAGAAATTTTAAGGAATTAAAGTGTCTTTCAGTTTTTGCAAAAATAAATGTATCTGATAGGCTGCCATCGTTGTACAAATTTGCTCTACAGTTACCTGTACTGAGTCACTCAACTAACATTGAGCAGGAAAAATATCACTTGAAACGATTGCAGCCTAACAGGAAGGCATGGCTGTGTGCCATAGACCCAGTTTTGTCTTCAAGTAATAGGCCAGTGTTCATTTTGAGCACTTTCACACTTCAACACTAATTTTGAATGATAATCTGACCAACAATCTGCCAATGATGCAGAGACCGGCAGATTGTGTCGCAAGATTATAATTACTCAAAGAATGGTTGTTGAAAAGCAGATAAAGATCTGGACTGGTAAAGGGAAGGTTTGTAGTCAAGACTGTAACCTCATATTCAGGATTAGGGCTGACTTGACATAACAGTCAACAGATTCGGCCTTTGAAGCCACCCTGGGAGGAACTTTGAGAATGAAAATATTTTAGAAATTGGCAGAGCTTAATGCTGAATTCTGAAAATGTGGAAATTGGTTAATCAAATTAATAATAATAATAATAATAATAATAATAATAATAATAATAATAATAATAATGGTGTGGCATACTGGATCATGGTCTGAATTACTGAATAGTTGAAGGTTTGACCCTCGCTGACATTTTTGAAAGTTCTGCAGTGTGGATTGTTATGACTTTCCCTTCAGTTGAACTCTTATTGGTAGCTGAATTCTTAATAAAACAAGCTAAAATAAAATAACGATAAAAAAAAAAAAAAAATCAAGGTTTCCTCTGAGCTGCCAAAATAATACAACTTAGTCAGACATTTGGTCCAGGTGACTGTCCATGCAAATGACTGCAGCACTGTAGTTTTCAGGAGCCATTTGTTATATAAGCAAGTTCCAAGACTGATCTTTGGTTTAACCAGAAGGTCAGTGGTTTCTTTTATTGTACTTAGATTTTTTTTGACTGTTCTCTGTTGAGATTTTGAGATAGGGATACCACAGCAGCCAGAAATTATTCCAGAATTAATGAGTAAATAAATCAAGTTCCAGATGTGCATGCAGTGTGGTTACAAGTGCAAGTCCAGATGTGTCCAGAGTTTTCAGTCTGTGCTCTTTACTGAAAACCCTTGATAGAGAGCAGTCAGTCTGACTAACTCATCTGGCAAATGTGACTCAATGCCTAATGTTCAAGAAGAGACTCCACGGAAATTCTGGTAGCACACAGCAGTATCATCTGACGACCACAAGCCCAAGAGAAACATTTTCAACTTTTCACTTGTTTGTTCACTGTTTCTAGCAGAACATGCTTCCTCCACATATGGAAAGCACATATAGCTGGCATGACACTCTCTAGCACCATTTCTCATTCCCACTGTCAACACTATTTGTAGTATTTGTCACAACCATTTGACACCGACCATATGTTTGGTCTGCTGCTGAACATTTTGTTTTATTCTGTGAAAGATGTAATCCATTGTAAGAGCCGTTCTGGCCACTGTGGACTGTTCTGCTTGTGGTTGCAGTAAAACAGCACTTGGCATTATTTCACCTATGTTGCTTTACTGTAAACTCAAAGCTATATATCCTCCAAAATGTGCTGAACTTTACCTTTCAGTAGTTCTTTCACTTATTTCCAGGTATGTTTCCTGTGCTCTTGGCTGTCCGTATGAGGGACAAGTAAAACAATTATAAGTCACAAAGGTGTTCAATCTGAATAGAATTATTCAGTGTATAACTGGTCGAAGCAAAATCAAATGGGCCTTCCAATATGCGATAAATCTTATCGAGTGTTGAACGCTCTGAATATTTTTTCTTCCCACAATTTTCGTAATCCCACAAGGCCCTTATTATGATGTTTGCTAAAAAGCCTGCATGACGCTGTAACACAGCAGTGCTTTTCTAACACTCAGAATGAGCTCTCTGTGTGCACTCCATCATCTCGTTTATATTTCCAAGGGGGATGGTGTTTTCATGGCTTTCCTCTGTTCTGGCCCAGGTGGCAAAGCGGTTGTTTGAGCTGGGCTGTTATGAGGTATCCCTGGGGGATATCATTGGCGTAGGCACCGCGGGCTCCATGGCCAAGATGCTGAGTGATTTGTTGACAGAGGTCTGCACTGGGGTTGCACTGCCATGACACTTACGGTCAGGCTCTGCCCAACATTCCCATTGCTCTACAGGTGAGCAACATTGTGGTGGTCACAATCATGAGGTACCTTGTTCATACATGCATGAGCTATTTTGAATGAATTCATCTTGTTTGTGGTTGTGGATGATTGTATTCACAGTTATTTTTTTTTTGAATTAGAAGACATTTAATAATGTTTTATAACTACAACAACTATATATATATATATATATATATATATATATATATATATATATATATATATATATATATATATATATATATATATATAATTTTAGGAGTTTTACACAAAATAAATAAATAAATTCTTAAAACAAATAAGCACATAAAGCACAATCATATTTGAAACAAATTTCTCATTTGATTAAGGAAATTTCTGGTTTAAGCCCCACCCAATCCCAGTCTTTTTCTGAATTCAAATACAAATAATTTTGACATTGCTACAGACATAGCTTCTGGTTCTGCTCCACACCCCTGCACTGCATTTACACATTGCTATTTACATTGTACACATTGTAATCTTAACATTTCAAAGGACAACTCTGTTGCCCCCTGTGTGCTGAATTTGTTAGTGCCATAGTAATGCAAGGATCACAGAATAGGAATGTGACTTGCAGTCATAGAGTTCTAATTTTAAGACAGCTATTAAAAAAAAGTTAACACTATAATTTTCATTTATAAATCATTAAGAAACATTATATAA
Source organism: Carassius gibelio (assembly GCF_023724105.1). Lineage (NCBI taxonomy): Eukaryota > Metazoa > Chordata > Actinopteri > Cypriniformes > Cyprinidae > Carassius > Carassius gibelio. The sequence goes on along the minus strand of NC_068380.1, from coordinate 22,988,823 downwards.
TGCTTAACAGATCATTAGTTAATATATATGCACATATTACAGCTAGAAATATAAGATAATGTTCTTGTAAATGTTTATTAATGAACTTACTACATTAACTAATGATTAACATATGTTTATTTAATGTAAATTGAAATGCTTAAAAATGTCAGTAAGCTTTCAATTCGTAAATGATCTTCATTGGTTGGTCTTTGTTTGCTGTGTTGTTGTGTAGACCTCTTTTAACACATCTTAACAAATGATCTATTAATTATTCGTTCATGTTTTTGCAGTACCCAATCCAAAGTGGAAACTATTCATCACTTGCAAATGTTTATGTATGTCTACTTATCATTAATAATGAAGTCATCTTGATGACAAAAAGTTTAGAAAGACTTTACCCTATTCACACATCTTTACTAATCATTTGTTCATGTTTCTGCAGTAGCCAGTCTAAAGTGGAAATCATTCATCATTTGTAAATTTTTAAAGTCCCTTTTTTTTAAAGAAAATACTTAATTTGTCATAACAATATGAAATAAAGAGATTGAACCATGTTCCCTTATAAAAAATTAAATTTAACCTTAAGGGTGACCCCTTAACCAACCCTTGAACATACCCCTACCAGCAAACCTGATCCTAACCTTACCCGTATCACACCTCAATAACAGCGAAAGTGTTGAGTGTTAACACAAGCTTTTAATCATTGTATAACATCTGTTAAAATGTGTAGATTATATATATATATATATAAGGGAAGTCGTGGCCTAATGGTAAGAGTTGGATTCCCAATCGAAAGGTTGTGAGTTCGAGTCCCAGGCTGGCAGGAATTGTGGGTGGGGGGAGTGCATGTACAGTTCTTTCTCCACCTTCCATACCATGACTTAGGTGCCCTTGAGAAAGTCATCGAACCCCCAACTGCTCCCCGGGCGCCGCAACTGTGTGATCACAGTGTGTGTGTGTTCACTGCTCTGTGTGTGTGCACTTCGGATGGGTTAAAAGCAGAGCACAAATTCTGAGTATGGGTCACCATACTTGGCTGAATGTCACGTCACTTTCATATATATATATATATATATATATATATATATATATATATATATATATATATATATATATATATATATATATTAACTAATGATCTTTTAAGCATTATTTAATGTTTGTTAATGATTTATCAATGAAAGGTATTATAAAGTGTTACCAAAAAATTACAACAAAGCATCTAAAATCCAGTGCCAAAACACTCAAATACAAAACAAATGGTATGCATTTGGAACTAGTAATGAAGAAACATGAAACAGAAGTTTGCAATGTCTAACCACCTTACCTCACAATCACACAAGGAAGACAACAAAAGCTACACCCCTGGAGTGTAAGAAATAACAATTATTTATATATTTATTATTATTATTATTATTATTATTATTATTATTATTATTATTATTTAGTACTTTCACCTAAAAAGCACAGAACAACAACAACAGATACCACCCAAAATATGCTTACACAAAACTGCCAGGGGTATTTCAATTTGATGACTAAATGCTTTTATGAAACAATGCCTGCCTGTGGTTTAATTTTCTTGAACCCTAAACCTCAAAATGTGGCAGCAATTCAGAAATAATACTGGCATGGCTTTGTCATCTCTCCAGGGCTCTTTTTGAACTTTTTCTCAGTTTGTCTTCTCTCGCAGAACGCCGCTGCTCTTTGGGGCTGGGTGGATCAGCAGATGTGAAGGGCTGGACAAAAAGGCTTACCTATTAGATGTCTGTTTCATATGACAGTGGCTTGGCCCTTGACAAAGCCAATGAGATGGAGGCTAGAGTGGGGCCCTTAGGGGCTCCATCTCATCTGTCGCTAGGGCCGTTGAACGCGGTGACAATGCTGTGCTTAAAGGGCAAGGGGAAAATTATCCTTTCATCACTCGCTGCTAAACAGAGGGAGACTGGGCAAAAGGGAAACCCTGCGCTCTAGTATATTCCATGGTAACACTTTCTATGAAGCCCGTATTTATAATACATTATAAGGGTATGCTTAAGGCATTATAATGAATGCTTAATGCATTATGATAAAACTTATAATATGTTGTGTCATCTCATGAATATTCATAAGAACAGTTTTAAAACTATAATATTTACTTATTTGTGGTTATAGCTTTAAAAGGGAATGATTATTTATAACACAATGAACACATTTCATCCACTTTTTCAATGGATTATTTTTCTCTTAGTTATAATGTATTATAAGTCTCATGTCTTGCAATTTTCTTATGTTATTTTACTTAAAGCGGTCAAAGACCACTTATAGTATAAGTAGTAGTAATAATAATAATATATATTTAAGAAATTCTCTCAAACAGTCATAAGATCAGATAGCAGATCAGATGAATGTGTAATATGTTATGTATATGTTATGTGTTATATATGTTATGTATTCAACCATTCTTGAGCATATTAAAGCTGCAGTCTGTAACTTTTGACGCTCTAGAGGTTAATAAACAGAACTGCTTGCGTCTTGTGGAAGAACATTGTAGCCAAAGCTACTTCCCTCTGTTTATGTCTATGAAGAATCACAAAAGGTACTCCGCTCTGGGTTACTCCGCCGCGGTACCCCTGAAGCAATCTAAAATATTCCGAATATATTTTAGTGTTTAATACAAACACTTTTTATAGGTGTACCCTAGTGATTAAGGACAGGCTAAAAACATGGTTTGGAACATGGATTCATGGTGTACTAGTTTATTATAAACATTTTGTAAATTTTGAACACACAAAAAAAAAAAAAGTTACGGACCGCAGCTCTGATTGGTTGTTTCTTAAGGGAGCAGTGTTTCTGCAAATGGGAGTAGGACCACTGGGAGGAGCCAGAGGAGCTTAAATGTTTCACAGATTATGATTTGTCTCATATTCTACTGTCAGGACATAATGACAGGTTTAACAAATATGTAAAAAATACATTTTTACAAGAGTTACTTACTGCAGCTTTAATACTCTAATGAGAGTTAGTTGGCATGTAGTGGCAAAGTCGCATATAGCCGACTGATTAAAGGTACAATTTGTAAGATATTTGCAGTAAAAGATCCAAAAACCACTAGGCTAGTGTTATATATTTTGTCCAGCCGATTACTAACAATATCATTAATGTTTTCAACTACTTGTAAATCATGAGAAAATTCCCCATTCTAAACAGTGACATGGGGCAGTGCAGTCGCATGTCAGTGGCGTTAGTTACCCTTTGTTACCGCCTTTACTGGCGTAGAAACCACATGACAACAGTGTCGTGGACAAATGCGGAAGTAGCTTCGCAAACTTCAACTAGAAAGAGATGCTGATCTCGCGTGTGCTTTACTCGAAAGCGGAGTTGTTTTGATTCGTACGTAACCTACTTGCGCAAATCGTTGAACTCGTGTTAAATCCATGATTTATCTTTCCGTCTGATTGATGGCCATCAGTGGTTGGGTAGAAGACAACAAATCCCAAAATTCGACGCTCCTTCTTAGTGTCATCAAACCACGAGATTGTTTTGGTAGTGTCCCCTCTAGTGACAGGTCCTACAACCTGTACCTTTAAGTGGAACATCAAAATAAAATGTAACCATATAAAAGAGTTGGAGTATTAAACTCTCATCAATTCATTAATATTAGCGCCAAGGAAACACTCAAATAACACTCAACATCTAACCACTAACAAGCTGTAGTAAGATACTGTTCAGATATTAAATAAACAATGTCAAGATATGACACAAGTTTCTCTTTTTGTGTGTGTGTGTGTGTGTGTGTGTTGGGGGGGGGGGGGTTGTTGTGAAAGGAGGTTCATTGTCATAAGACGGAACATGAGACAGTGAGCAAAGTTCACTAATGCCACGTTTCCACCGAAATTACCCGGGACATTTGTACCAGGAACTTTTTTTCCCAGGAACTTTTTTCCCCCCAGACCTGTTGCTTTCTGCATTTCCACCGTGTAAAGTACCAGAAAGATTAGGCAAATAGACTGGTGACTTAGGTCTGCGCGGGTGCGTGCGTTTCTCAAGACAAAGTACACTAATTTTGGACATGCATCCTCGGTAGTTCAGACTTTGTGCTTTCGACTCGGGAGTGTGATGTCCGTGACGACGCAAGTCCGGTAAATCTGCAAACAGCAGTGTACTTGATAACTTCAGTCAGCTGACCATGGCTACTGCAATTTTCCTCTCTTTATATATACACAATAAAACGAAATAGGATATCAAATACCACTGCCTCCTTTCGTTTTCATTTAAACATAATAACAGCTGCAGAAATGTACTTAGTTCAGGGATATGTGTATATATATACAGCCATGACAATAACGAAAGAAAATATAAATTTGCCTTTTTTATTTTCATTTTAACATATAGATAAATTGAATACAGACCAAAGATAGCCTGTTAGATTTACCCAAAACAAATTATATTTTATGTTTAACCAATAAAGATACATCAAAGCCAGCAGCTCATATCAGAAGGTCTAGCCGAGGTGAGGCTACTCTCAGCGGATACATGAGGACTGAGCTCCCGCTGATCGTGTGGAGCTCACGGTCTCCGAGATCGGCGAAACACATTTTTAAATAGGCACCGTCTTTATAAATAAACCACAGATTTAAACGAAATACGATATCAAATACCACTGCCTCCTTTCGTTTTCATTTAACCATAATAACAGCTGCAGAAATTTAGTTCAGGGATATATATACAGCCATTACAATGAAACTAAATATTATATAAATTTGCTTTTTTATTTTCATTTTAACATATTGATAAATTGAATACAGACCAAAGATAACCTGTTAGATTTACCCAAAACTAATTATTTTTTATGTTTAATCACTAAAGAGACATCAGAGCCAGCGGCACATATCAGAAGGTCCAGGCGATGTGAGGCTGCTCTCGGCGGATACATGAGGACTGAGCTCTCGCTGATCATGTTGAGCTGACGGTCTCTGAGATCGGCGATTTTTAAATAGGTGCTGTCTTTACATATAAAGCACAGATTTGAGTTTTAAACAACTACATTCTCGACTGAAATACTTTTAAAATTACATTTCATGACACAATAACAGTAATATTTTGAAAATGATCTGAATAAATGGTGGTTGAACTCAACCAATGCTGTGTGAACTCAACCAATCAGGATGTTTAGAGCCCAAGTCCCGCCCCCGAAAGTTCTGGAACTTTGAAAAAGTACCACCTCGCCAGCAGGGACTTTCTGAGGGAAATTTTTTTTTACCCAGAACTTTATTTAGTTCCTGGTTCCTGCGGTGGAAACACACCGAGTACCAGCCCCTAGTTCCTGGGTAAAGTTCCTGCAGTGGAAATGCGGCAATAGCTGAAGTACTCTGAAACCACCTTGGTTACATATGTAACGGAGATGACAGAACCTAATAATGCCATGTAGACAGAGAAGAGAAGTGGTCCAAGAACTGAGCCCTAAGGCACCCCAATAGTTAGATGTTGTAACTTGGACACCTCGCCTATCCAAGATACTTTGAAGGACATCACTGATAAGACTCAAACCATTGGAGTGCGGTTCCTGAGATGCCCTTTGCCAGTAGGGTTGATAGGAGGACCTGGTGGTTAACCATGTCAAAAGCAGCGGACAGATCAAGCAGGATAAGTATCTGAGCATTAAACATTTGAATGTCCAGCAAATAAGCACAGGGACATCAGTTTAGGTGCATATGGACCTGGATGTGATTGAAACCCTCTTGGAAATGGCAGATGTCTGCCGGGGGAAACATGAGCTCTGCCGGCCTCCGTAACAGACAAAGAGCTGGTCTGATGTCCTTAAGCTTTGTGTCCAGTCTATGTAGCATCTCAGGGCTCGGACCAGAGAGGGCAAAGCTAAGCCTGGGTCTGCCACCTCCGGGGGGCAGCACTTGCAGGTTCATCACCTGATCCCTGAAGGGACTAGTGGGAACCTTGGGCAGGGCCTCAGGATTACCTGGAAGTCAGCTGGCCAAAACTCTAGGCATGAATCGTCGACCGAATGGGTGCAGGTCCCCTACCCTCTTGACGGAGGCCAGTGCAAGCAGGAGCAGAGTTTTCAATGAAAGAAACTTCAGCTCAACTGAGTATAAAGGCTCAAATGGGCCCTGCTGTAGTTTTTTAAGCAGTAGAGACAGGTCCCAAGAGGGTATCGAGGGGTGGTGGGGAAGATTTAACTTTCTGTCCACTCTAAAGGAACCTGATGACCAGGTCATGCTTACCTACCAACTTCCCTTCCACTGGGTCATGGTTAGTGTGGAGGTAGACAGCAATCCTTTGATGGGAACATGACTCTTCCACGAACGCCACCTCAGGGTGTTTAACGCCCAGACACGTAAGGCAGTGATCGTGACAATCACCCACCGCCAGGTAAGATCTAGAAAGATGCCGGGTTTTTTTTATTGTTATATGATAACACATTTTTTAGTTTGTCATCTATTAAAAACTGACAGTATTTAACAATTAATTTTTTAAAGAAGTAATTGGCTACACTGTAGGCCCAAACAAACAAATATTTAAGTTATAAAGGGGCAATATATTTGTGAATATATTACTAATGATATAATATAGAAAACAAATACATTGGTCTACAATAGATACATATACCCTAAATGGAATTAAAAAACTGAGGGCAAAATGTAATTTCTGCAACACTAGTAGAATTGCAAAATACCTATACTTATTTATCCATTGCTGCATTTTTTATTATTGTCATTGGTCAGAGAAACTGATATTTATGTCCTTAACTCATACTATTTGTTGAGCAATTGCTTATGCATTAGGGTATCTGCATAATAAGCTAGAAGTATTTTAACATTATTAATAATAATATCATGCCTAACAGTTTCATTATAAAATAATTGTCAGGATATACTCAGGACTCAGAGGTAAGGTGAATTCAGAACAGTGATTTATTGAGTGATATGTACAAGTGCGGTGAATCCTTGTCCTCAAGTGCTCGTAGAATCTCCAATGAAGATATATGTGCTCTGAGTGTCACATGGAATTGAATATCCAGGCAGGCAAGTTCACTAGGTTCTTGTAACGTCAAAGCCACAATTAAGATCGTTCTCTCAGTCCTTAGCTGCCGAAGACAGTAACTACATCAGGACAATCACAGGAGATTTCAGAATTTGAATGATATATTATAAAGTCAAAATGATATACAGTAATATTTTGAAAACGTTATTATACCGATTAAAGGTAGTCAGGGAGTAGAAAGAATTCCCCAAAACTGCCATTAACAAGACCACTTTGTCTATGACTAGGGTAATATTTGTACAGGAACCTGCTGGTCTTTAGGGCCTTTATGTGTGTGTGTGTGTGTGTGTATATGTGTGTGTGTGTGTGTGTGTGTGTGTGTGTGTGTGTGTGTATATATATATATATATATATATATATATACACATATAAAATGACTTGTAGATGCTAATGGAAATTTTGACTTGTTCAGTGTTCCCGCTAGGGTATAACGGTGTAGGCTACAGCAACTGTGGTAACATTAAGTTAAATATATTTGTAACAGAAACAGCTACAAATACAAAGGTGAATGAGCATTGAACCGATATATCATAGACACCTCAAGTGCTCTAAAAATAATAACTGCCATCATTTGTTTTCCTCTAGCAAAAACTGGTGGAAAGAGAAAGATTTTATCATAGTTTTTCATTAGGGTTTGCCAGTCATCTCCACCACCAGCTGAGCCAGAAATGAATTCTGTTAACCCTGTCTGCTCAGAGTCACCCCAGCTTTTGTTCAGGATAAAGACATTATAGGCTCTTTGTATGGCTTTTCTCTGGGAGTTATTGAGGAGGAAACATTAACTCAGATAGTACCTCAAGATAGTAGATCAAATATGCTTGGCCTGGATATTTGTAGGCTTTCAAGAAAAAAGGTGAAATTAACTGTTGTGAAGTTTTCATATTGTGGCTAGAACTCTGAGCCCAGACTGCTCCAAACAGGCAGATTTGTGCCGTTCTTGCTCCAGTCTAACAGTTTCACTGACGGTCAAGGCCAGAACTAGTGTTCCTTCCTGACACAGCATGCCATGATATATCTATTCCTATCATAAATCAAGTCCAAACCTTGGGAAATCTATCTTTTATGAGGAAAGAGGTGATCCAAATAAACCATTAGCCACTGGAACATAATGGAAAATTATTAGGATTCAGTCATAGTATTTTCTCAAATTTGATCTTAACATTGCTGGTTGATATGCCAGTCGTCTTGGACTTGTTTCAAGCATCTTGGAAAGTTGCCACAGTTCTTCTTTTGCTTTTCCTTGAAGCCATTGTGCGAGTTCACTTTAATATCGCGTGCTTTATAAACATGTTGCTGCTGATTGGACTGCAGTTCTGACACACCCACCAAACAAGAGAAAACACATCTCAAACCCCATTGCACACAGGTGCACACCGTTTCCAGGAAACGTGACGTTCAACACGGAAACCGTAGCAAAACGTTGCGCACCGTTTTGAACTTGAACATGCCCAAGATCTCTGTGTGGGCCAGACCTGCTTTTCCATGATTTCATGTTCAAACAAAAAAACTCACATTGTAAATCCCCAAATTTATGTATCCTTCTCACACACTAAAGCACAATATGTAGATAATCGTCTTACAAATGAGCTTTTGTAAAGCATCTATTAATACAGTATTTATATCTGAATACTAGGGGTGCTCCGATCACGATCGGCCGATCGTTAATGCGCATCTCGTCAGTAAAGCCGTTGTTAATAGAGAAGATGCGCAAATCCACTTCATTTTCAGCATTTTTTGGCGCATCTTCTCAGTTAACAACGGCTCTGTGTAGTAACAGCTGCTCTATGTGAAATCACGCACCTGATGGAATTAACCGCTGATTAGAGAACCGGCTTTACTGACGAGATGCGCATAACGATCGGCCGATCATGATCGGAGCACCCCTACTGAATACTCCTCCTTCTCAGATTTTTCCTGAGAAAAAGACCTGAGGGGTTTCCTACTCATTTTGGACTAAACATTTCACATCAAATTCTTTTTTGATATCTACAAATTGTCTCAATTGTCAATTTCATAAAAAAACATCAGAGACTAAGTTGATATTATGCTGAAATCTCATTAAAAAACACAACTTGACCCCAAAGTAGGTGGTAATTACAGACCGACAGTAAGAATGTTAGGGCTCTAGATACAGCTTTGGATGCATCTAGCCCAGGGATTCCTGTACATTGTCCGTTTCAGCAGAGCCCCTGCAGCAGGGCAACTGGGTGACAGTGAGGCAGCATAGTCGTGGGTCAAAACACCGCTCTTCTGTTCCGATCAAAACATTAAACAGGTTCTCCCCACTCAGTGATGCACCCACTGAGAAACCTGATGAAAGTGCTCTAGTTATTGGTGATTCTATTGTACGGAATGTGAATATAGAGACACCAGCCACCATAGTCAAATGTTTACCGGGAGACAGAGTGCCTGACATCTTGGCAAATTTAAAAGTGCTGTCTAATGCTAAACGTAAATACAGTAAGATTGTTATTTATGCCAGCGCTAATGATGTTCGACTTCGCCAGTCGGAGATCAATAAAAATAACATTAAAGAGGCGTGTGAACTTGCAAGCATGATGTCAGACACTGTAATATGCTCTGGTCCCCTCCCTGCTTACCGTGGTGATGAGATGCATAGCAGATTGTCATAACTCAATGGCTGGATGTCTAAGTGGTGCCCACAGAATAACATAGGTTTCATAGACAATTGGACGAGCTTTTGGGGCAGACCTGACCTGTTGAAAAGAGATGGTCTTCATCCCTCCTGGGGTGGCGCCACTCTTCTCTCTAGAAATAGGTCAATTAGTTTTAGAGTTTATACTTGACTAACTGGGGCCCAGGTCAGGAAGCAGACAGACTGGCTAAACCGACCGTCTGCTAGATGCCTCCTGTCACAGAGGTCAGTTAATTCTCAGTACATAGAGACTCTTTCACCTAGATATCACACTATAGAGACGGTGTCGGTTCCCCGAACTAGAAAATACAAAAAAACGAAGTGCTCTGTTTGACAGAAACCTGGCTAAAACCTGATGATTACATTATTTTAAATGAGTCCACCCCCCAAGATTACTGTTATAAACATGAGCCGCGTCTAAAAGGCAAAGGGGGAGGAGTTGCTTCAATTTATAACAACGTTTTCAGGATTTCTCAGAGCGCAGGCTTCAAGTATAACTCGTTTGAAGTAATGGTGCTACATATAACATTATCCAGAGAAACAAATGTTAATGATAAATCCCCTGTTATGTTTGTACTGGCTACTGTATACAGGCCACTAGGCCACCATACAGACTTTATTAAAGAGTTTGGTGATTTTACATCCGAGTTAGTTCTGGCTGCAGATAAAGCTTTAATAGTTGGTGATTTTAATATCCATGTGGATAATGAAAAAGATGCATTGGGATCAGCATTTATAGACATTCTGAACTCTATTGGTGTTAGACAACATGTTTCAGGACCTACTAATTGTCGAAATCATACTCTAGATTTAATACTGTTCACATGAAATTGATGTTGATAGTGTTGAAATTATTCAGCCAAGTG
>NC_068380.1:22954407-22977778 GCF_023724105.1 Carassius gibelio | reverse complement strand
TGGCGTCCCAGAAAATAAATTATCTCCTGAATCACTGGTCACTTGAAACTACCCCAACAAATAGCACTTACCTATTACAACAGACAAGTCAGTGCCATTATGAGGGTATCGATAGTGACAAATCAAAATATTTTCCATTTCGAAGACTACAATTCTGTGGAATCAGATGAGGACATTTCCAGCCAGAGATACCAGGAGCATGCTGCCTGCAGTCAAGGTGAGATGATCTGAGCAGTTTTGTTAACAGCACCCATTATAAATATGTCTATGGCTCTTTGGCTTTGCTGTGGTCGTTGGTACTTGGGTAGTTTTGAAAGGCCATTAATCTTTGATTGCCCTGTTAATATCTTTGGAATGCCTCAGCATTCTTGAGCATGGATGGACTTTTCACACATTTAAAGCATTTCATGCAAATTCAACTATTATAATGTTTTCTGAAAGAAGAACATTATGATAGTCCTTGTTAAAGCATAGAAACACACCATGCACAAAATCAATGATTACCATGCCAAAACTTTGGAAAAAACAGCACCTTCTAGTGTTTAAAGGCAGTCCCAAAGTAAAGCACTTATTCTTACATGGAGTAACAGATGCTTCTCTTTGTAGTCATCGAGGGAGTCTCCTTCAAATGAAACTAAAAACAGACCAGTTGGACACTGGGAAGTCAGTCAGCAAACATTTACCCCAACTTGATAGCACTTTCTGCTTTGGTTGAAAAGAAAGATGCTAAAGTTAGAGTAGACATCAGCTGCTTTTCACTCAAGGAGGCAAGGATTTGAAAAGTTGGTCACAGAGGAGGATGCATAATTGTGTCCAATTTTTCAATTTTATTCAGCATTTACAGTTACAAGCTTGGACCAGAGGCATATATCTGCAAAATAAGAAATACTAATTAATTAAATAAAAAACTATAAGAAATAGAACATAGGTGAAGCTTTGGTTGCTCTTCATTTCCTCATTACTACTACCCCAAAGAGAAGCACTTATGAACATAGGACCAATCAATGCTCCCATTTGAAGTAATCTTAATGGGATGGATACTGTGATTATCTGATCATTGCATTTAGAACTCAGTTTGGCGTCCCAGAAAATAAATTATCTCCTGAATCACTGGTCACTTGAAACTACCCCAACAAATAGCACTTACCTATTACAACAGACAAGTCAGTGCCATTATGAGGGTACCGATAGTGACAAATCAAAATATTTTCCATTTCGAAGACTACAATTCTGTGGAATCAGATGAGGACATTTCCAGCCAGAGATACCAGGAGCATGCTGCCTGCAGTCAAGGTGAGCTGATCTGAGCAGTTTTGTTAACAGCACCCTTTATAAATATGTCTATGGCTCTTTGGCTTTGCTGTGGTCATTGGTACTTGGGTAGTTTTGAAAGGCCATTAATCTTTGATTGCCCTGTTAATATCTTTGGAATGCCTCAGCATTCTTGAGCATGGATGGACTTTTCACACATTTAAAGCATTTCATGCAAATTCAACTATTATAATGTTTTCTGAAAGAAGAACATTATGACAGTCCTTGTTAAAGCATAGAAACACACCATGCACAAAATCAATGATTACCATGCCAAAACTTTGGAAAAAACAGCACCTTCTAGTGTTTAAATTTGGATTCTGCTGTAATCAAGGCAATGGACAAACCCACTGATGAACAAACACCAGCAAGGCAGTCCCAAAGTAAAGCACTTATTCTTACATGGATTAACAGATGCTTCTCTTTGTAGTCATCGAGGGAGTCTCCTTCAAATGAAACTAAAAACAGACCAGTTGGACACTGGGATGTCAGTCAGCAAACATTTACCCCAACTTGATAGCACTTTCTGCTTTGGTTGAAAAGAAAGATGCTAAAGTTAGAGTAGACATCAGCTGCTTTTCACTCAAGGAGGCAAGGATTTGAAAAGTTGGCCACAGAGGAGGATGCATAATTGTGTCCAATTTTTTCAATTTTATTCAGCATTTACAGTTACAAGTTTGGACCAGAGGCATATATCTGCAAAATAAGAAATACTAATTAATTAAATAAAAAAACTATAAGAAACAGAACATAGGTGAAGCTTTGGTTGCTCTTCATTTCCTCATTACTACTACCCCAAAGAGAAGCACTTATGAACATAGGACCAATCAATGCTCCCATTTGAAGTAATCTTAATGGGATGGATACTGTGATTATCTGATCATTGCATTTAGAACTCAGTTTGGCGTCCCAGAAAATAAATTATCTCCTGAAGCACTGGTCACTTGAAACTACCCCAACAAATAGCACTTACCTATTACAACAGACAAGTCAGTGCCTTTATGAGGGTACCGATAGTGACAAATCAAAATATTTTCCATTTCGGAGACTACAATTCTGTGGAATCAGATGAGGACATTTCCAGCCAGAGACACCAGGAGCATGCTGCCTGCAGTCAAGGTGAGCTGATCTGAGCAGTTTTGTTAACAGCACCCATTATAAATATGTCTATGGCTCTTTGGCTTTGCTGTGGTCGTTGGTACTTGGGTAGTTTTGAAAGGCCATTAATCTTTGATTGCCCTGTTAATATCTTTGGAATGCCTCAGCATTCTTGAGCATGGATGGACTTTTCACACATTTAAAGCATTTCATGCAAATTCAACTATTATAATGTTTTCTGAAAGAAGAACATTATGACAGTCCTTGTTAAAGCATAGAAACACACCATGCACAAAATCAATGATTACCATGCCAAAACTTTGGAAAAAACAGCACCTTCTAGTGTTTAAATTTGGATTCTGCTGTAATCAAGGCAATGGACAAACCCACTGATGAAAAAACACCAGCAAGGCAGTCCCAAAGTAAAGCACTTATTCTTACATGGAATAACAGATGCTTCTCTTTGTAGTCATCGAGGGAGTCTCCTTCAAATGAAACTAAAAACAGACCAGTTGGACACTGGGAAGTCAGTCAGCAAACATTTACCCCAACTTGATAGCACTTTCTGCTTTGGTTGAAAAGAAAGATGCTAAAGTTAGAGTAGACATCAGCTGCTTTTCACTCAAGGAGGCAAGGATTAGAAAAGTTGGCCACAGAGGAGGATGCATAATTGTGTCAATTTTTTTCAATTTTATTCAGCATTTACAGTTACAAGTTTGGACCAGAGGCATATATCTGCAAAATAAGAAATACTAATTAATTAAATAAAAAACTATAAGAAATAGAACATAGGTGAAGCTTTGGTTGCTCTTCATTTCCTCATTACTACTACCCCAAAGAGAAGCACTTATGAACATAGGACCAATCAATGCTCCCATTTGAAGTAATCTTAATGGGATGGATACTGTGATTATCTGATCATTGCAATTAGAACTCAGTTTGGCGTCCCAGAAAATAAATGATCTCCTGAAGCACTGGTCACTTGAAACTACCCCAACAAATAGCACTTACCTATTACAACAGACAAGTCAGTGCCATTATGAGAGTACCGATAGTGACAAATCAAAATATTTTCCATTTCGAAGACTACAATTCTGTGGAATCAGATGAGGACATTTCCAGCCAGAGATACCAGGAGCATGCTGCCTGCAGTCAAGGTGAGCTGATCTGAGCAGTTTTGTTAACAGCACCCATTATGAATATGTCTATGGCTCTTTGGCTTTGCTGTGGTCGTTGGTACTTGGGTAGTTTTGAAAGGCCATTAATCTTTGATTGCCCTGTTAATATCTTTGGAATGCCTCAGCATTCTTGAGCATGGATGGACTTTTCACACATTTAAAGCATTTCATGCAAATTCAACTATTATAATGTTTTCTGAAAGAAGAACATTATGATAGTCCTTGTTAAAGCATAGAAACACACCATGCACAAAATCAATGATTACCATGCCAAAACTTTGGAAAAAACAGCACCTTCTAGTGTTTAAAGGCAGTCCCAAAGTAAAGCACTTATTCTTACATGGAGTAACAGATGCTTCTCTTTGTAGTCATCGAGGGAGTCTCCTTCAAATTAAACTAAAAACAGACCAGTTGGACACTGGGAAGTCAGTCAGCAAACATTTACCCCAACTTGATAGCACTTTCTGCTTTGGTTGAAAAGAAAGATGCTAAAGTTAGAGTAGACATCAGCTGCTTTTCACTCAAGGAGGCAAGGATTTGAAAAGTTGGTCACAGAGGAGGATGCATAATTGTGTCCAATTTTTCAATTTTATTCAGCATTTACAGTTACAAGCTTGGACCAGAGGCATATATCTGCAAAATAAGAAATACTAATTAATTAAATAAAAAACTATAAGAAATAGAACATAGGTGAAGCTTTGGTTGCTCTTCATTTCCTCATTACTACTACCCCAAAGAGAAGCACTTATGAACATAGGACCAATCAATGCTCCCATTTGAAGTAATCTTAATGGGATGGATACTGTGATTATCTGATCATTGCATTTAGAACTCAGTTTGGCGTCCCAGAAAATAAATTATCTCCTGAATCACTGGTCACTTGAAACTACCCCAACAAATAGCACTTACCTATTACAACAGACAAGTCAGTGCCATTATGAGGGTATCGATAGTGACAAATCAAAATATTTTCCATTTCGAAGACTACAATTCTGTGGAATCAGATGAGGACATTTCCAGCCAGAGATACCAGGAGCATGCTGCCTGCAGTCAAGGTGAGATGATCTGAGCAGTTTTGTTAACAGCACCCATTATAAATATGTCTATGGCTCTTTGGCTTTGCTGTGGTCGTTGGTACTTGGGTAGTTTTGAAAGGCCATTAATCTTTGATTGCCCTGTTAATATCTTTGGAATGCCTCAGCATTCTTGAGCATGGATGGACTTTTCACACATTTAAAGCATTTCATGCAAATTCAACTATTATAATGTTTTCTGAAAGAAGAACATTATGATAGTCCTTGTTAAAGCATAGAAACACACCATGCACAAAATCAATGATTACCATGCCAAAACTTTGGAAAAAACAGCACCTTCTAGTGTTTAAAGGCAGTCCCAAAGTAAAGCACTTATTCTTACATGGAGTAACAGATGCTTCTCTTTGTAGTCATCGAGGGAGTCTCCTTCAAATGAAACTAAAAACAGACCAGTTGGACACTGGGAAGTCAGTCAGCAAACATTTACCCCAACTTGATAGCACTTTCTGCTTTGGTTGAAAAGAAAGATGCTAAAGTTAGAGTAGACATCAGCTGCTTTTCACTCAAGGAGGCAAGGATTTGAAAAGTTGGTCACAGAGGAGGATGCATAATTGTGTCCAATTTTTCAATTTTATTCAGCATTTACAGTTACAAGCTTGGACCAGAGGCATATATCTGCAAAATAAGAAATACTAATTAATTAAATAAAAAACTATAAGAAATAGAACATAGGTGAAGCTTTGGTTGCTCTTCATTTCCTCATTACTACTACCCCAAAGAGAAGCACTTATGAACATAGGACCAATCAATGCTCCCATTTGAAGTAATCTTAATGGGATGGATACTGTGATTATCTGATCATTGCATTTAGAACTCAGTTTGGCGTCCCAGAAAATAAATTATCTCCTGAATCACTGGTCACTTGAAACTACCCCAACAAATAGCACTTACCTATTACAACAGACAAGTCAGTGCCATTATGAGGGTACCGATAGTGACAAATCAAAATATTTTCCATTTCGAAGACTATAACAGACAAGTCAGTGCCATTATGAGGGTACCGATAGTGACAAATCAAAATATTTTCCATTTCGAAGACTACAATTCTGTGGAATCAGATGAGGACATTTCCAGCCAGAGATACCAGGAGCATGCTGCCTGCAGTCAAGGTGAGCTGATCTGAGCAGTTTTGTTAACAGCACCCATTATAAATATGTCTATGGCTCTTTGGCTTTGCTGTGGTCGTTGGTACTTTGGTAGTTTTGAAAGGCCATTAATCTTTGATTGCCCTGTTAATATCTTTGGAATGCCTCAGCATTCTTGAGCATGGATGGACTTTTCACACATTTAAAGCATTTCATGCAAATTCAACTATTATAATATTTTCTGAAAGAAGAACATTATGACAGTCCTTGTTAAAGCATAGAAACACACCATGCACAAAATCAATGATTACCATGCCAAAACTTTGGAAAAAACAGCACCTTCTAGTGTTTAAATTTGGATTCTGCTGTAATCAAGGCAATGGACAAACCCACTGATGAACAAACACCAGCAAGGCAGTCCCAAAGTAAAGCACTTATTCTTACATGGATTAACAGATGCTTCTCTTTGTAGTCATCGAGGGAGTCTCCTTCAAATGAAACTAAAAACAGACCAGTTGGACACTGGGAAGTCAGTCAGCAAACATTTACCCCAACTTGATAGCACTTTCTGCTTTGGTTGAAAAGAAAGATGCTAAAGTTAGAGTAGACATCAGCTGCTTTTCACTCAAGGAGGCAAGGATTTGAAAAGTTGGCCACAGAGGAGGATGCATAATTGTGTCCAATTTTTTCAATTTTATTCAGCATTTACAGTTACAAGTTTGGACCAGAGGCATATATCTGCAAAATAAGAAATACTAATTAATTAAATAAAAACTATAAGAAATAGAACATAGGTGAAGCTTTGGTTGCTCTTCATTTCCTCATTACTACTACCCCAAAGAGAAGCACTTATGAACATAGGACCAATCAATGCTCCCATTTGAAGTAATCTTAATGGGATGGATACTGTGAATATCTGATCATTGCATTTAGAACTCAGTTTGGCGTCCCAGAAAATAAATTATCTCCTGAAGCACTGGTCACTTGAAACTACCCCAACAAATAGCACTTACCTATTACAACAGACAAGTCAGTGCCATTATGAGGGTACCGATAGTGACAAATCAAAATATTTTCCATTTCGAAGACTACAATTCTGTGGAATCAGATGAGGACATTTCCAGCCAGAGATACCAGGAGCATGCTGCCTGCAGTCAAGGTGAGCTGATCTGAGCAGTTTTGTTAACAGCACCCATTATAAATATGTCTATGGCTCTTTGGCTTTGCTGTGGTCGTTGGTACTTGGGTAGTTTTGAAAGGCCATTAATCTTTGATTGCCCTGTTAATATCTTTGGAATGCCTCAGCACTCTTGAGCATGGATGGACCTTTCAAACATTTAAAGCATTTCATGCAAATTCAACTATTATAATGTTTTCTGAAAGAAGAACATTATGATAGTCCTTGTTAAAGCATAGAAACACACCATGCACAAAATCAATGATTACCATGCCAAAACTTTGGAAAAAACAGCACCTTCTAGTGTTTAAATTTGGATTCTGCTGTAATCAAGACAATGGACAAACCCACTGATGAACAAACACCAGCAAGGCAGTCCAAAAGTAAAACACTTATTCTTACATGGAATAACAGATGCTTCTCTTTGTAGTCAGCGAGGGAGTCTCCTTCAAATGAAACTAAAAACAGACCAGTTGGACACTGGGAAGTCAGTCAGCAAACATTTACCCCAACTTGATAGCACTTTCTGCTTTGGTTGAAAAGAAAAATGCTAAAGTTAGAGTAGACATCAGCTGCTTTTCACTCAAGGAGGCATGGATTTGAAAAGTTGGCCACAGAGGAGGATGCATAATTGTGTCCAATTTTTTTCAATTTTATTCAGCATTTACAGTTACAAGTTTGGACCAGAGGCATATATCTGCAAAATAAGAAATACTAATTAATTAAATAAAAAACTATAAGAAATAGAACATAGGTGAAGCTTTGGTTGCTCTTCATTTCCTCATTACTACTACCCCAAAGAGAAGCACTTATGAACATAGGACCAATCAATGCTCCCATTTGAAGTAATCTTAATGGGATGGATACTGTGATTATCTGATCATTGCAATTAGAACTCAGTTTGGCGTCCCAGAAAATAAATGATCTCCTGAAGCACTGGTCACTTGAAACTACCCCAACAAATAGCACTTACCTATTACAACAGACAAGTCAGTGCCATTATGAGAGTACCGATAGTGACAAATCAAAATATTTTCCATTTCGAAGACTACAATTCTGTGGAATCAGATGAGGACATTTCCAGCCAGAGATACCAGGAGCATGCTGCCTGCAGTCAAGGTGAGCTGATCTGAGCAGTTTTGTTAACAGCACCCATTATGAATATGTCTATGGTTCTTTGGCTTTGCTGTGGTCGTTGGTACTTGGGTAGTTTTGAAAGGCCATTAATCTTTGATTGCCCTGTTAATATCTTTGGAATGCCTCAGCATTCTTGAGCATGGATGGACTTTTCACACATTTAAAGCATTTCATGCAAATTCAACTATTATAATGTTTTCTGAAAGAAGAACATTATGATAGTCCTTGTTAAAGCATAGAAACACACCATGCACAAAATCAATGATTACCATGCCAAAACTTTGGAAAAAACAGCACCTTCTAGTGTTTAAAGGCAGTCCCAAAGTAAAGCACTTATTCTTACATGGAGTAACAGATGCTTCTCTTTGTAGTCATCGAGGGAGTCTCCTTCAAATTAAACTAAAAACAGACCAGTTGGACACTGGGAAGTCAGTCAGCAAACATTTACCCCAACTTGATAGCACTTTCTGCTTTGGTTGAAAAGAAAGATGCTAAAGTTAGAGTAGACATCAGCTGCTTTTCACTCAAGGAGGCAAGGATTTGAAAAGTTGGTCACAGAGGAGGATGCATAATTGTGTCCAATTTTTCAATTTTATTCAGCATTTACAGTTACAAGCTTGGACCAGAGGCATATATCTGCAAAATAAGAAATACTAATTAATTAAATAAAAAACTATAAGAAATAGAACATAGGTGAAGCTTTGGTTGCTCTTCATTTCCTCATTACTACTACCCCAAAGAGAAGCACTTATGAACATAGGACCAATCAATGCTCCCATTTGAAGTAATCTTAATGGGATGGATACTGTGATTATCTGATCATTGCATTTAGAACTCAGTTTGGCGTCCCAGAAAATAAATTATCTCCTGAATCACTGGTCACTTGAAACTACCCCAACAAATAGCACTTACCTATTACAACAGACAAGTCAGTGCCATTATGAGGGTATCGATAGTGACAAATCAAAATATTTTCCATTTCGAAGACTACAATTCTGTGGAATCAGATGAGGACATTTCCAGCCAGAGATACCAGGAGCATGCTGCCTGCAGTCAAGGTGAGATGATCTGAGCAGTTTTGTTAACAGCACCCATTATAAATATGTCTATGGCTCTTTGGCTTTGCTGTGGTCGTTGGTACTTGGGTAGTTTTGAAAGGCCATTAATCTTTGATTGCCCTGTTAATATCTTTGGAATGCCTCAGCATTCTTGAGCATGGATGGACTTTTCACACATTTAAAGCATTTCATGCAAATTCAACTATTATAATGTTTTCTGAAAGAAGAACATTATGATAGTCCTTGTTAAAGCATAGAAACACACCATGCACAAAATCAATGATTACCATGCCAAAACTTTGGAAAAAACAGCACCTTCTAGTGTTTAAAGGCAGTCCCAAAGTAAAGCACTTATTCTTACATGGAGTAACAGATGCTTCTCTTTGTAGTCATCGAGGGAGTCTCCTTCAAATGAAACTAAAAACAGACCAGTTGGACACTGGGAAGTCAGTCAGCAAACATTTACCCCAACTTGATAGCACTTTCTGCTTTGGTTGAAAAGAAAGATGCTAAAGTTAGAGTAGACATCAGCTGCTTTTCACTCAAGGAGGCAAGGATTTGAAAAGTTGGTCACAGAGGAGGATGCATAATTGTGTCCAATTTTTCAATTTTATTCAGCATTTACAGTTACAAGCTTGGACCAGAGGCATATATCTGCAAAATAAGAAATACTAATTAATTAAATAAAAAACTATAAGAAATAGAACATAGGTGAAGCTTTGGTTGCTCTTCATTTCCTCATTACTACTACCCCAAAGAGAAGCACTTATGAACATAGGACCAATCAATGCTCCCATTTGAAGTAATCTTAATGGGATGGATACTGTGATTATCTGATCATTGCATTTAGAACTCAGTTTGGCGTCCCAGAAAATAAATTATCTCCTGAATCACTGGTCACTTGAAACTACCCCAACAAATAGCACTTACCTATTACAACAGACAAGTCAGTGCCATTATGAGGGTACCGATAGTGACAAATCAAAATATTTTCCATTTCGAAGACTACAATTCTGTGGAATCAGATGAGGACATTTCCAGCCAGAGATACCAGGAGCATGCTGCCTGCAGTCAAGGTGAGCTGATCTGAGCAGTTTTGTTAACAGCACCCTTTATAAATATGTCTATGGCTCTTTGGCTTTGCTGTGGTCATTGGTACTTGGGTAGTTTTGAAAGGCCATTAATCTTTGATTGCCCTGTTAATATCTTTGGAATGCCTCAGCATTCTTGAGCATGGATGGACTTTTCACACATTTAAAGCATTTCATGCAAATTCAACTATTATAATGTTTTCTGAAAGAAGAACATTATGACAGTCCTTGTTAAAGCATAGAAACACACCATGCACAAAATCAATGATTACCATGCCAAAACTTTGGAAAAAACAGCACCTTCTAGTGTTTAAATTTGGATTCTGCTGTAATCAAGGCAATGGACAAACCCACTGATGAACAAACACCAGCAAGGCAGTCCCAAAGTAAAGCACTTATTCTTACATGGATTAACAGATGCTTCTCTTTGTAGTCATCGAGGGAGTCTCCTTCAAATGAAACTAAAAACAGACCAGTTGGACACTGGGAAGTCAGTCAGCAAACATTTACCCCAACTTGATAGCACTTTCTGCTTTGGTTGAAAAGAAAGATGCTAAAGTTAGAGTAGACATCAGCTGCTTTTCACTCAAGGAGGCAAGGATTTGAAAAGTTGGCCACAGAGGAGGATGCATAATTGTGTCCAATTTTTTCAATTTTATTCAGCATTTACAGTTACAAGTTTGGACCAGAGGCATATATCTGCAAAATAAGAAATACTAATTAATTAAATAAAAAAACTATAAGAAACAGAACATAGGTGAAGCTTTGGTTGCTCTTCATTTCCTCATTACTACTACCCCAAAGAGAAGCACTTATGAACATAGGACCAATCAATGCTCCCATTTGAAGTAATCTTAATGGGATGGATACTGTGATTATCTGATCATTGCATTTAGAACTCAGTTTGGCGTCCCAGAAAATAAATTATCTCCTGAAGCACTGGTCACTTGAAACTACCCCAACAAATAGCACTTACCTATTACAACAGACAAGTCAGTGCCTTTATGAGGGTACCGATAGTGACAAATCAAAATATTTTCCATTTCGGAGACTACAATTCTGTGGAATCAGATGAGGACATTTCCAGCCAGAGACACCAGGAGCATGCTGCCTGCAGTCAAGGTGAGCTGATCTGAGCAGTTTTGTTAACAGCACCCATTATAAATATGTCTATGGCTCTTTGGCTTTGCTGTGGTCGTTGGTACTTGGGTAGTTTTGAAAGGCCATTAATCTTTGATTGCCCTGTTAATATCTTTGGAATGCCTCAGCATTCTTGAGCATGGATGGACTTTTCACACATTTAAAGCATTTCATGCAAATTCAACTATTATAATGTTTTCTGAAAGAAGAACATTATGACAGTCCTTGTTAAAGCATAGAAACACACCATGCACAAAATCAATGATTACCATGCCAAAACTTTGGAAAAAACAGCACCTTCTAGTGTTTAAATTTGGATTCTGCTGTAATCAAGGCAATGGACAAACCCACTGATGAAAAAACACCAGCAAGGCAGTCCCAAAGTAAAGCACTTATTCTTACATGGAATAACAGATGCTTCTCTTTGTAGTCATCGAGGGAGTCTCCTTCAAATGAAACTAAAAACAGACCAGTTGGACACTGGGAAGTCAGTCAGCAAACATTTACCCCAACTTGATAGCACTTTCTGCTTTGGTTGAAAAGAAAGATGCTAAAGTTAGAGTAGACATCAGCTGCTTTTCACTCAAGGAGGCAAGGATTAGAAAAGTTGGCCACAGAGGAGGATGCATAATTGTGTCAATTTTTTTCAATTTTATTCAGCATTTACAGTTACAAGTTTGGACCAGAGGCATATATCTGCAAAATAAGAAATACTAATTAATTAAATAAAAAACTATAAGAAATAGAACATAGGTGAAGCTTTGGTTGCTCTTCATTTCCTCATTACTACTACCCCAAAGAGAAGCACTTATGAACATAGGACCAATCAATGCTCCCATTTGAAGTAATCTTAATGGGATGGATACTGTGATTATCTGATCATTGCAATTAGAACTCAGTTTGGCGTCCCAGAAAATAAATGATCTCCTGAAGCACTGGTCACTTGAAACTACCCCAACAAATAGCACTTACCTATTACAACAGACAAGTCAGTGCCATTATGAGAGTACCGATAGTGACAAATCAAAATATTTTCCATTTCGAAGACTACAATTCTGTGGAATCAGATGAGGACATTTCCAGCCAGAGATACCAGGAGCATGCTGCCTGCAGTCAAGGTGAGCTGATCTGAGCAGTTTTGTTAACAGCACCCATTATGAATATGTCTATGGCTCTTTGGCTTTGCTGTGGTCGTTGGTACTTGGGTAGTTTTGAAAGGCCATTAATCTTTGATTGCCCTGTTAATATCTTTGGAATGCCTCAGCATTCTTGAGCATGGATGGACTTTTCACACATTTAAAGCATTTCATGCAAATTCAACTATTATAATGTTTTCTGAAAGAAGAACATTATGATAGTCCTTGTTAAAGCATAGAAACACACCATGCACAAAATCAATGATTACCATGCCAAAACTTTGGAAAAAACAGCACCTTCTAGTGTTTAAAGGCAGTCCCAAAGTAAAGCACTTATTCTTACATGGAGTAACAGATGCTTCTCTTTGTAGTCATCGAGGGAGTCTCCTT
The DNA here is from genome assembly GCF_023724105.1 of Carassius gibelio. Lineage (NCBI taxonomy): Eukaryota > Metazoa > Chordata > Actinopteri > Cypriniformes > Cyprinidae > Carassius > Carassius gibelio. The sequence goes on along the minus strand of NC_068380.1, from coordinate 22,964,883 downwards.
CAAATGAAACTAAAAACAGACCAGTTGGACACTGGGAAGTCAGTCAGCAAACATTTACCCCAACTTGATAGCACTTTCTGCTTTGGTTGAAAAGAAAGATGCTAAAGTTAGAGTAGACATCAGCTGCTTTTCACTCAAGGAGGCAAGGATTTGAAAAGTTGGTCACAGAGGAGGATGCATAATTGTGTCCAATTTTTCAATTTTATTCAGCATTTACAGTTACAAGCTTGGACCAGAGGCATATATCTGCAAAATAAGAAATACTAATTAATTAAATAAAAAACTATAAGAAATAGAACATAGGTGAAGCTTTGGTTGCTCTTCATTTCCTCATTACTACTACCCCAAAGAGAAGCACTTATGAACATAGGACCAATCAATGCTCCCATTTGAAGTAATCTTAATGGGATGGATACTGTGATTATCTGATCATTGCATTTAGAACTCAGTTTGGCGTCCCAGAAAATAAATTATCTCCTGAATCACTGGTCACTTGAAACTACCCCAACAAATAGCACTTACCTATTACAACAGACAAGTCAGTGCCATTATGAGGGTATCGATAGTGACAAATCAAAATATTTTCCATTTCGAAGACTACAATTCTGTGGAATCAGATGAGGACATTTCCAGCCAGAGATACCAGGAGCATGCTGCCTGCAGTCAAGGTGAGCTGATCTGAGCAGTTTTGTTAACAGCACCCATTATAAATATGTCTATGGCTCTTTGGCTTTGCTGTGGTCGTTGGTACTTTGGTAGTTTTGAAAGGCCATTAATCTTTGATTGCCCTGTTAATATCTTTGGAATGCCTCAGCATTCTTGAGCATGGATGGACTTTTCACACATTTAAAGCATTTCATGCAAATTCAACTATTATAATATTTTCTGAAAGAAGAACATTATGACAGTCCTTGTTAAAGCATAGAAACACACCATGCACAAAATCAATGATTACCATGCCAAAACTTTGGAAAAAACAGCACCTTCTAGTGTTTAAATTTGGATTCTGCTGTAATCAAGGCAATGGACAAACCCACTGATGAACAAACACCAGCAAGGCAGTCCCAAAGTAAAGCACTTATTCTTACATGGATTAACAGATGCTTCTCTTTGTAGTCATCGAGGGAGTCTCCTTCAAATGAAACTAAAAACAGACCAGTTGGACACTGGGAAGTCAGTCAGCAAACATTTACCCCAACTTGATAGCACTTTCTGCTTTGGTTGAAAAGAAAGATGCTAAAGTTAGAGTAGACATCAGCTGCTTTTCACTCAAGGAGGCAAGGATTTGAAAAGTTGGCCACAGAGGAGGATGCATAATTGTGTCCAATTTTTTTAATTTTATTCAGCATTTACAGTTACAAGTTTGGACCAGAGGCATATATCTGCAAAATAAGAAATACTAATTAATTAAATAAAAACTATAAGAAATAGAACATAGGTGAAGCTTTGGTTGCTCTTCATTTCCTCATTACTACTACCCCAAAGAGAAGCACTTATGAACATAGGACCAATCAATGCTCCCATTTGAAGTAATCTTAATGGGATGGATACTGTGAATATCTGATCATTGCATTTAGAACTCAGTTTGGCGTCCCAGAAAATAAATTATCTCCTGAAGCACTGGTCACTTGAAACTACCCCAACAAATAGCACTTACCTATTACAACAGACAAGTCAGTGCCATTATGAGGGTACCGATAGTGACAAATCAAAATATTTTCCATTTCGAAGACTACAATTCTGTGGAATCAGATGAGGACATTTCCAGCCAGAGATACCAGGAGCATGCTGCCTGCAGTCAAGGTGAGCTGATCTGAGCAGTTTTGTTAACAGCACCCATTATAAATATGTCTATGGCTCTTTGGCTTTGCTGTGGTCGTTGGTACTTGGGTAGTTTTGAAAGGCCATTAATCTTTGATTGCCCTGTTAATATCTTTGGAATGCCTCAGCACTCTTGAGCATGGATGGACCTTTCAAACATTTAAAGCATTTCATGCAAATTCAACTATTATAATGTTTTCTGAAAGAAGAACATTATGATAGTCCTTGTTAAAGCATAGAAACACACCATGCACAAAATCAATGATTACCATGCCAAAACTTTGGAAAAAACAGCACCTTCTAGTGTTTAAATTTGGATTCTGCTGTAATCAAGGCAATGGACAAACCCACTGATGAACAAACACCAGCAAGGCAGTCCAAAAGTAAAACACTTATTCTTACATGGAATAACAGATGCTTCTCTTTGTAGTCAGCGAGGGAGTCTCCTTCAAATGAAACTAAAAACAGACCAGTTGGACACTGGGAAGTCAGTCAGCAAACATTTACCCCAACTTGATAGCACTTTCTGCTTTGGTTGAAAAGAAAAATGCTAAAGTTAGAGTAGACATCAGCTGCTTTTCACTCAAGGAGGCATGGATTTGAAAAGTTGGCCACAGAGGAGGATGCATAATTGTGTCCAATTTTTTTCAATTTTATTCAGCATTTACAGTTACAAGTTTGGACCAGAGGCATATATCTGCAAAATAAGAAATACTAATTAATTAAATAAAAAACTATAAGAAATAGAACATAGGTGAAGCTTTGGTTGCTCTTCATTTCCTCATTACTACTACCCCAAAGAGAAGCACTTATGAACATAGGACCAATCAATGCTCCCATTTGAAGTAATCTTAATGGGATGGATACTGTGATTATCTGATCATTGCAATTAGAACTCAGTTTGGCGTCCCAGAAAATAAATGATCTCCTGAAGCACTGGTCACTTGAAACTACCCCAACAAATAGCACTTACCTATTACAACAGACAAGTCAGTGCCATTATGAGAGTACCGATAGTGACAAATCAAAATATTTTCCATTTCGAAGACTACAATTCTGTGGAATCAGATGAGGACATTTCCAGCCAGAGATACCAGGAGCATGCTGCCTGCAGTCAAGGTGAGCTGATCTGAGCAGTTTTGTTAACAGCACCCATTATGAATATGTCTATGGTTCTTTGGCTTTGCTGTGGTCGTTGGTACTTGGGTAGTTTTGAAAGGCCATTAATCTTTGATTGCCCTGTTAATATCTTTGGAATGCCTCAGCATTCTTGAGCATGGATGGACTTTTCACACATTTAAAGCATTTCATGCAAATTCAACTATTATAATGTTTTCTGAAAGAAGAACATTATGATAGTCCTTGTTAAAGCATAGAAACACACCATGCACAAAATCAATGATTACCATGCCAAAACTTTGGAAAAAACAGCACCTTCTAGTGTTTAAAGGCAGTCCCAAAGTAAAGCACTTATTCTTACATGGAGTAACAGATGCTTCTCTTTGTAGTCATCGAGGGAGTCTCCTTCAAATTAAACTAAAAACAGACCAGTTGGACACTGGGAAGTCAGTCAGCAAACATTTACCCCAACTTGATAGCACTTTCTGCTTTGGTTGAAAAGAAAGATGCTAAAGTTAGAGTAGACATCAGCTGCTTTTCACTCAAGGAGGCAAGGATTTGAAAAGTTGGTCACAGAGGAGGATGCATAATTGTGTCCAATTTTTCAATTTTATTCAGCATTTACAGTTACAAGCTTGGACCAGAGGCATATATCTGCAAAATAAGAAATACTAATTAATTAAATAAAAAACTATAAGAAATAGAACATAGGTGAAGCTTTGGTTGCTCTTCATTTCCTCATTACTACTACCCCAAAGAGAAGCACTTATGAACATAGGACCAATCAATGCTCCCATTTGAAGTAATCTTAATGGGATGGATACTGTGATTATCTGATCATTGCATTTAGAACTCAGTTTGGCGTCCCAGAAAATAAATTATCTCCTGAATCACTGGTCACTTGAAACTACCCCAACAAATAGCACTTACCTATTACAACAGACAAGTCAGTGCCATTATGAGGGTATCGATAGTGACAAATCAAAATATTTTCCATTTCGAAGACTACAATTCTGTGGAATCAGATGAGGACATTTCCAGCCAGAGATACCAGGAGCATGCTGCCTGCAGTCAAGGTGAGATGATCTGAGCAGTTTTGTTAACAGCACCCATTATAAATATGTCTATGGCTCTTTGGCTTTGCTGTGGTCGTTGGTACTTGGGTAGTTTTGAAAGGCCATTAATCTTTGATTGCCCTGTTAATATCTTTGGAATGCCTCAGCATTCTTGAGCATGGATGGACTTTTCACACATTTAAAGCATTTCATGCAAATTCAACTATTATAATGTTTTCTGAAAGAAGAACATTATGATAGTCCTTGTTAAAGCATAGAAACACACCATGCACAAAATCAATGATTACCATGCCAAAACTTTGGAAAAAACAGCACCTTCTAGTGTTTAAAGGCAGTCCCAAAGTAAAGCACTTATTCTTACATGGAGTAACAGATGCTTCTCTTTGTAGTCATCGAGGGAGTCTCCTTCAAATGAAACTAAAAACAGACCAGTTGGACACTGGGAAGTCAGTCAGCAAACATTTACCCCAACTTGATAGCACTTTCTGCTTTGGTTGAAAAGAAAGATGCTAAAGTTAGAGTAGACATCAGCTGCTTTTCACTCAAGGAGGCAAGGATTTGAAAAGTTGGTCACAGAGGAGGATGCATAATTGTGTCCAATTTTTCAATTTTATTCAGCATTTACAGTTACAAGCTTGGACCAGAGGCATATATCTGCAAAATAAGAAATACTAATTAATTAAATAAAAAACTATAAGAAATAGAACATAGGTGAAGCTTTGGTTGCTCTTCATTTCCTCATTACTACTACCCCAAAGAGAAGCACTTATGAACATAGGACCAATCAATGCTCCCATTTGAAGTAATCTTAATGGGATGGATACTGTGATTATCTGATCATTGCATTTAGAACTCAGTTTGGCGTCCCAGAAAATAAATTATCTCCTGAATCACTGGTCACTTGAAACTACCCCAACAAATAGCACTTACCTATTACAACAGACAAGTCAGTGCCATTATGAGGGTACCGATAGTGACAAATCAAAATATTTTCCATTTCGAAGACTACAATTCTGTGGAATCAGATGAGGACATTTCCAGCCAGAGATACCAGGAGCATGCTGCCTGCAGTCAAGGTGAGCTGATCTGAGCAGTTTTGTTAACAGCACCCTTTATAAATATGTCTATGGCTCTTTGGCTTTGCTGTGGTCATTGGTACTTGGGTAGTTTTGAAAGGCCATTAATCTTTGATTGCCCTGTTAATATCTTTGGAATGCCTCAGCATTCTTGAGCATGGATGGACTTTTCACACATTTAAAGCATTTCATGCAAATTCAACTATTATAATGTTTTCTGAAAGAAGAACATTATGACAGTCCTTGTTAAAGCATAGAAACACACCATGCACAAAATCAATGATTACCATGCCAAAACTTTGGAAAAAACAGCACCTTCTAGTGTTTAAATTTGGATTCTGCTGTAATCAAGGCAATGGACAAACCCACTGATGAACAAACACCAGCAAGGCAGTCCCAAAGTAAAGCACTTATTCTTACATGGATTAACAGATGCTTCTCTTTGTAGTCATCGAGGGAGTCTCCTTCAAATGAAACTAAAAACAGACCAGTTGGACACTGGGAAGTCAGTCAGCAAACATTTACCCCAACTTGATAGCACTTTCTGCTTTGGTTGAAAAGAAAGATGCTAAAGTTAGAGTAGACATCAGCTGCTTTTCACTCAAGGAGGCAAGGATTTGAAAAGTTGGCCACAGAGGAGGATGCATAATTGTGTCCAATTTTTTCAATTTTATTCAGCATTTACAGTTACAAGTTTGGACCAGAGGCATATATCTGCAAAATAAGAAATACTAATTAATTAAATAAAAAAACTATAAGAAACAGAACATAGGTGAAGCTTTGGTTGCTCTTCATTTCCTCATTACTACTACCCCAAAGAGAAGCACTTATGAACATAGGACCAATCAATGCTCCCATTTGAAGTAATCTTAATGGGATGGATACTGTGATTATCTGATCATTGCATTTAGAACTCAGTTTGGCGTCCCAGAAAATAAATTATCTCCTGAAGCACTGGTCACTTGAAACTACCCCAACAAATAGCACTTACCTATTACAACAGACAAGTCAGTGCCTTTATGAGGGTACCGATAGTGACAAATCAAAATATTTTCCATTTCGGAGACTACAATTCTGTGGAATCAGATGAGGACATTTCCAGCCAGAGACACCAGGAGCATGCTGCCTGCAGTCAAGGTGAGCTGATCTGAGCAGTTTTGTTAACAGCACCCATTATAAATATGTCTATGGCTCTTTGGCTTTGCTGTGGTCGTTGGTACTTGGGTAGTTTTGAAAGGCCATTAATCTTTGATTGCCCTGTTAATATCTTTGGAATGCCTCAGCATTCTTGAGCATGGATGGACTTTTCACACATTTAAAGCATTTCATGCAAATTCAACTATTATAATGTTTTCTGAAAGAAGAACATTATGACAGTCCTTGTTAAAGCATAGAAACACACCATGCACAAAATCAATGATTACCATGCCAAAACTTTGGAAAAAACAGCACCTTCTAGTGTTTAAATTTGGATTCTGCTGTAATCAAGGCAATGGACAAACCCACTGATGAAAAAACACCAGCAAGGCAGTCCCAAAGTAAAGCACTTATTCTTACATGGAATAACAGATGCTTCTCTTTGTAGTCATCGAGGGAGTCTCCTTCAAATGAAACTAAAAACAGACCAGTTGGACACTGGGAAGTCAGTCAGCAAACATTTACCCCAACTTGATAGCACTTTCTGCTTTGGTTGAAAAGAAAGATGCTAAAGTTAGAGTAGACATCAGCTGCTTTTCACTCAAGGAGGCAAGGATTAGAAAAGTTGGCCACAGAGGAGGATGCATAATTGTGTCAATTTTTTTCAATTTTATTCAGCATTTACAGTTACAAGTTTGGACCAGAGGCATATATCTGCAAAATAAGAAATACTAATTAATTAAATAAAAAACTATAAGAAATAGAACATAGGTGAAGCTTTGGTTGCTCTTCATTTCCTCATTACTACTACCCCAAAGAGAAGCACTTATGAACATAGGACCAATCAATGCTCCCATTTGAAGTAATCTTAATGGGATGGATACTGTGATTATCTGATCATTGCAATTAGAACTCAGTTTGGCGTCCCAGAAAATAAATGATCTCCTGAAGCACTGGTCACTTGAAACTACCCCAACAAATAGCACTTACCTATTACAACAGACAAGTCAGTGCCATTATGAGAGTACCGATAGTGACAAATCAAAATATTTTCCATTTCGAAGACTACAATTCTGTGGAATCAGATGAGGACATTTCCAGCCAGAGATACCAGGAGCATGCTGCCTGCAGTCAAGGTGAGCTGATCTGAGCAGTTTTGTTAACAGCACCCATTATGAATATGTCTATGGCTCTTTGGCTTTGCTGTGGTCGTTGGTACTTGGGTAGTTTTGAAAGGCCATTAATCTTTGATTGCCCTGTTAATATCTTTGGAATGCCTCAGCATTCTTGAGCATGGATGGACTTTTCACACATTTAAAGCATTTCATGCAAATTCAACTATTATAATGTTTTCTGAAAGAAGAACATTATGATAGTCCTTGTTAAAGCATAGAAACACACCATGCACAAAATCAATGATTACCATGCCAAAACTTTGGAAAAAACAGCACCTTCTAGTGTTTAAAGGCAGTCCCAAAGTAAAGCACTTATTCTTACATGGAGTAACAGATGCTTCTCTTTGTAGTCATCGAGGGAGTCTCCTTCAAATGAAACTAAAAACAGACCAGTTGGACACTGGGAAGTCAGTCAGCAAACATTTACCCCAACTTGATAGCACTTTCTGCTTTGGTTGAAAAGAAAGATGCTAAAGTTAGAGTAGACATCAGCTGCTTTTCACTCAAGGAGGCAAGGATTTGAAAAGTTGGTCACAGAGGAGGATGCATAATTGTGTCCAATTTTTCAATTTTATTCAGCATTTACAGTTACAAGCTTGGACCAGAGGCATATATCTGCAAAATAAGAAATACTAATTAATTAAATAAAAAACTATAAGAAATAGAACATAGGTGAAGCTTTGGTTGCTCTTCATTTCCTCATTACTACTACCCCAAAGAGAAGCACTTATGAACATAGGACCAATCAATGCTCCCATTTGAAGTAATCTTAATGGGATGGATACTGTGATTATCTGATCATTGCATTTAGAACTCAGTTTGGCGTCCCAGAAAATAAATTATCTCCTGAATCACTGGTCACTTGAAACTACCCCAACAAATAGCACTTACCTATTACAACAGACAAGTCAGTGCCATTATGAGGGTATCGATAGTGACAAATCAAAATATTTTCCATTTCGAAGACTACAATTCTGTGGAATCAGATGAGGACATTTCCAGCCAGAGATACCAGGAGCATGCTGCCTGCAGTCAAGGTGAGCTGATCTGAGCAGTTTTGTTAACAGCACCCATTATAAATATGTCTATGGCTCTTTGGCTTTGCTGTGGTCGTTGGTACTTTGGTAGTTTTGAAAGGCCATTAATCTTTGATTGCCCTGTTAATATCTTTGGAATGCCTCAGCATTCTTGAGCATGGATGGACTTTTCACACATTTAAAGCATTTCATGCAAATTCAACTATTATAATATTTTCTGAAAGAAGAACATTATGACAGTCCTTGTTAAAGCATAGAAACACACCATGCACAAAATCAATGATTACCATGCCAAAACTTTGGAAAAAACAGCACCTTCTAGTGTTTAAATTTGGATTCTGCTGTAATCAAGGCAATGGACAAACCCACTGATGAACAAACACCAGCAAGGCAGTCCCAAAGTAAAGCACTTATTCTTACATGGATTAACAGATGCTTCTCTTTGTAGTCATCGAGGGAGTCTCCTTCAAATGAAACTAAAAACAGACCAGTTGGACACTGGGAAGTCAGTCAGCAAACATTTACCCCAACTTGATAGCACTTTCTGCTTTGGTTGAAAAGAAAGATGCTAAAGTTAGAGTAGACATCAGCTGCTTTTCACTCAAGGAGGCAAGGATTTGAAAAGTTGGCCACAGAGGAGGATGCATAATTGTGTCCAATTTTTTTAATTTTATTCAGCATTTACAGTTACAAGTTTGGACCAGAGGCATATATCTGCAAAATAAGAAATACTAATTAATTAAATAAAAACTATAAGAAATAGAACATAGGTGAAGCTTTGGTTGCTCTTCATTTCCTCATTACTACTACCCCAAAGAGAAGCACTTATGAACATAGGACCAATCAATGCTCCCATTTGAAGTAATCTTAATGGGATGGATACTGTGAATATCTGATCATTGCATTTAGAACTCAGTTTGGCGTCCCAGAAAATAAATTATCTCCTGAAGCACTGGTCACTTGAAACTACCCCAACAAATAGCACTTACCTATTACAACAGACAAGTCAGTGCCATTATGAGGGTACCGATAGTGACAAATCAAAATATTTTCCATTTCGAAGACTACAATTCTGTGGAATCAGATGAGGACATTTCCAGCCAGAGATACCAGGAGCATGCTGCCTGCAGTCAAGGTGAGCTGATCTGAGCAGTTTTGTTAACAGCACCCATTATAAATATGTCTATGGCTCTTTGGCTTTGCTGTGGTCGTTGGTACTTGGGTAGTTTTGAAAGGCCATTAATCTTTGATTGCCCTGTTAATATCTTTGGAATGCCTCAGCACTCTTGAGCATGGATGGACCTTTCAAACATTTAAAGCATTTCATGCAAATTCAACTATTATAATGTTTTCTGAAAGAAGAACATTATGATAGTCCTTGTTAAAGCATAGAAACACACCATGCACAAAATCAATGATTACCATGCCAAAACTTTGGAAAAAACAGCACCTTCTAGTGTTTAAATTTGGATTCTGCTGTAATCAAGGCAATGGACAAACCCACTGATGAACAAACACCAGCAAGGCAGTCCAAAAGTAAAACACTTATTCTTACATGGAATAACAGATGCTTCTCTTTGTAGTCAGCGAGGGAGTCTCCTTCAAATGAAACTAAAAACAGACCAGTTGGACACTGGGAAGTCAGTCAGCAAACATTTACCCCAACTTGATAGCACTTTCTGCTTTGGTTGAAAAGAAAAATGCTAAAGTTAGAGTAGACATCAGCTGCTTTTCACTCAAGGAGGCATGGATTTGAAAAGTTGGCCACAGAGGAGGATGCATAATTGTGTCCAATTTTTTTCAATTTTATTCAGCATTTACAGTTACAAGTTTGGACCAGAGGCATATATCTGCAAAATAAGAAATACTAATTAATTAAATAAAAAACTATAAGAAATAGAACATAGGTGAAGCTTTGGTTGCTCTTCATTTCCTCATTACTACTACCCCAAAGAGAAGCACTTATGAACATAGGACCAATCAATGCTCCCATTTGAAGTAATCTTAATGGGATGGATACTGTGATTATCTGATC
>NC_068380.1:22950174-22953907 GCF_023724105.1 Carassius gibelio | reverse complement strand
TACCGATAGTGACAAATCAAAATATTTTCCATTTCGAAGACTACAATTCTGTGGAATCAGATGAGGACATTTCCAGCCAGAGATACCAGGAGCATGCTGCCTGCAGTCAGGGTGAGCTGATCTGAGCAGTTTTGTTAACAGCACCCATTATAAATATGTCTGTGGCTATTTGGCTTTGCTGTGGTCGTTGGTACTTGGGTAGTTTTGAAAGGCCATTAATCTTTGATTGCCCTGTTAATATCTTTGGAATGCCTCAGCATTCTTGAGCATGGGTGGACTTTTCACACATTTAAAGCATTTCATGTAAATTCAACTATTATAATGTTTTCTGAAAGAAGAACATTATGACAGTCCTTGTTAAAGCATAGAAACACACTATGCACAAAATCAATGATTACCATGCCAAAACTTTGGAAAAAACAGCACCTTCTAGTGTTTAAATTTTGATTCTTTTGTAATCAAGGCAATGGGCTAACCCACTGATGAACAAACACCAACAAGGCAGTCCCAAAGTAAAGCACTTATTCTTACATGGAATAACAGATGCTTCTCTTTGTAGTCATCGAGGGAGTCTCCTTCAAATGAAACTAAATACAGACCAGTTGGACACTGGGAAGTCAGTCAGCAAACATTTACCCCAACTTGATAGCACTTTCTGCTTTGGTTGAAAAGAAAGATGCTGAAGTTAGAGTAGACATCAGCTGCTTTTCACTCAAGGAGGCAAGGATTTGAAAAGTTGGCCACAGAGGAGGATGCATAATTGTGTCCAATTTTTTCAATTTTGTTCAGCATTTAAAGTTACAAGTTTGGACCAGAGGCATATATATGCAAAATAAGAAATAGAAATTAAATAAATAAAAAATCACAAGATTGGAAACTATAAGAAATAGAACATAGGTGAAGCTTTGGTTGCTCTTCATTTCCTCATTACTACTACCCCAAAGAGAAGCACTTATTAAAATAGGACTAATCAATGCTCCCATTTGAAGTAATCTTAATGGGATGGATACTGTGATTATCTGATAATTGCATTTAGAACTCAGTTTGGCGTCCCAGAAAATGAATTATGTCCTGAAGCACTCGTCACTTGAAACTACCCCAACAAATAGCACTTGCCTATTACAACAGACAAGTCAGTGCCATTATGAGGGTACCGATAGTGACAAATCAAAATATTTTCCATTTCGAAGACTACAATTCTGTGGAATCAGATGAGGACATTTCCAGCCAGAGATACCAGGAGCATGCAGCCTGCAGTCAGGGTGAGCTGATCTGAGCAGTTTTGTTAACAGCACCCATTAAAAATATGTCTATGGCTCTTTGGCTTTGCTGTGGTCGTTGGTACTTGGGTAGTTTTTAAAGGCCATTCATCTTTGATTGCCCTTTTAATATTTTTGGAATGCCTCAGCATTCTTGAGCATGGGTGGACTTTTCACACATTTAAAGCATTTCATGCAAATTCAACTATTATAATGTTTTCTGAAAGAAGAACATTATGACAGTCCTTGTTAAAGCATAGAAACACACCATGCACAAAATCAATGATTACCATGCCAAAACTTTGGAAAAAACAGCACCTTCTAGTGTTTAAATTTGGATTCTGCTGTAATCAAGGCAATGGAAAAACCCACTCATGAACAAACACCAGCAAAGCAGTCCCAAAGTAAAGCACTTATTCTTACATGGAATAACAGATGCTTCTCTTTGTAGTCACCGAGGGAGTCTCCTTCAAATGAAACTAAATACAGACCAGTTGGACACTGGGAAGTCAGTCAGCAAACATTTACCCCAACTTGATAGCACTTTCTGCTTTGGTTGAAAAGAAAGATGCTAAAGTTAGAGTAGACATCAGCCGCTTTTCACTCAAGGAGGCAAGGATTTGAAAAGTTGGCCACAGAGGAGGATGCATAATTGTGTCCAATTTTTTCAATTTAATTCAGCATTTACAGTTACAAGTTTGGACATATATCTGCAAAATAAGAAATACAAATTAAATAAATAAAAAATCACAAGATTGGAAACTATAAGAAATAGAACATAGGTGAAGCTTTGGTTGCTCTTCATTTCCTCATTACTACTACCCCAAAGAGAAGCACTTATTAACATAGGACTAATCAATGCTCCCATTTGAAGTAATCTTAATGGGATGGATACTGTGATTATCTGATCATTGCATTTAGAACTCAGTTTGGCGTCCCAGAAAATGAATTATGTCCTGAAGCACTCGTCACTTGAAACTACCCCGACAAATAGCACTTACCTATTACAACAGACAAGTCAGTGCCATTATGAGGGTACCGATAGTGACAAATCAAAATATTTTCCATTTCGAAGACTACAATTCTGTGGAATCAGATGAGGACATTTCCAGCCAGAGATACCAGGAGCATGCTGCCTGCAGTCAGGGTGAGCTGATCTGAGCAGTTTTGTTAACAGCACCCATTATAAATATGTCTGTGGCTCTTTGGCTTTGCTGTGGTCGTTGGTACTTGGGTAGTTTTGAAAGGCCATTAATCTTTGATTGCCCTGTTAATATCTTTGGAATGCCTCAGCATTCTTGAGCATGGGTGGACTTTTCACAAATTTAAAGCATTTCATGCAAATTCAACTATTATAACGTTTTCTGAAAGATGAACATGATGACAGTCCTTGTTAAAGCATAGAAACACACTATGCACAAAATCAATGATTACCATGCCAAAACTTTGGAAAAAACAGCCACTTCTAGTGTTTAAACTTTGATTCTGTTGTAATCAAGGCAATGGGCTAACCCACTGATGAACAAACACCAACAAGGCAGTCCCAAAGTAAAGCACTTATTCTTACATGGAATAACAGATGCTTCTCTTTGTAGTCATCGAGGGAGTCTCCTTCAAATGAAACTAAATACAGACCAGTTGGACACTGGGAAGTCAGACAGCAAACATTTGCCCCAACTTGATAGCACTTTCTGCTTTGGTTGAAAAGAAAGATGCTGAAGTTACAGTAGACATCAGCTGCTTTCCACTCAAGGAGGCAAGGATTTGAAAAGTTGGCCACAGAGGATGATGCATACTTGTGTCCAATTTTTTCAATTTTATTCAGCATTTAAAGTTACAAGTTTGGACCAGAGGCATATATCTGCAAAATAAGAAATACTAATTAAATAAATAAAAAATCACAAGATTGGAAACTATAAGAAACAGAACATAGGTGAAGCTTTGGTTGCTCTTCATTTCCTCATTACTACTACCCCAAAGAGAAGCACTTATTAAAATAGGACTAATCAATGCTCCCATTTGAAGTAATCTTAATGGGATGGATACTGTGATTATCTGATAATTGCATTTAGAACTCAGTTTGGCGTCCCAGAAAATGAATTATGTCCTGAAGCACTCGTCACTTGAAACTACCCCAACAAATAGCACTTGCCTATTACAACAGACAAGTCAGTGCCATTATGAGGGTACCGATAGTGAAAAATCAAAATATTTTCCATTTCGAAGACTACAATTCTGTGGAATCAGATGAGGACATTTCCAGCCAGAGATACCAGGAGCATGCAGCCTGCAGTCAGGGTGAGCTGATCTGAGCAGTTTTGTTAACAGCACCCATTAAAAATATGTCTATGGCTCTTTGGCTTTGCTGTGGTCGTTGGTACTTGGGTAGTTTTGAAAGGCCATTAATCTTTGATTGCCCTGTTAATATCTTTGGAATGCCTCAGCATTCTTGAGCATGGGTGGACTTTTCACAA
>NC_068380.1:22937674-22942674 GCF_023724105.1 Carassius gibelio | reverse complement strand
CAGAAAAAATTGGAAGTGGAAAGGTGTTGGCTGTAAGACCCAGACAAGGCAAAGAATATGAACTGACATTGGAACAGGAAGAAATGTGTGACATTTTAATCAATGGATTGACAATAAAGGGAGTGGACTGTGAAGTAAAAAAACTGCAAAATAAAGATTACGTTGTTTCCTTCATGCACCTGCCTGTCTACCTGGAGGATAAGGACATTTTTGACAAATTGGAAGGATGGGGCGTTTCCCCCATATCTAAAATTAAAACAAGGTGCTATCCGGGCACTGACATTGAAGACGGTACAAGATTTGTAAAGGTGAGGTTCCCCAAAGAAGTGGCATCACTCCCTTATAGCACAAAGATTGAAACAGCCGAGGGCCCGCAGTACTTTAGGGTGATGCACAGCCACCAGGTGAAGACTTGTAGGCTGTGCATGAGCCCAGAACATGTACTGAAAGAGTGCCCAGAATTCAAGTGCTATAAATGCTCGGAAAGGGGACATTTCCCACGAGACTGCAATGCTGTCAGGTGCCCGGATTGCCAAAAAATTTTAAATAAATGTGAATGCTGGATGGAGGGAGTGGTAGGTGGAAGGGAAGAACAGGTGGACAGACAGGTGCATGAAGGAAACAACGATGAAGAAGGACATTGTGAAGAAAGACAAGAAGAGGATGAATTACAACCAAAGGAAACAGCGGAAGGAACAAACAACAGACAGGAAGGACAAGGAGAAGGAGAAAAAGAAAAAGAAAATGATGAACAAATAAGAGAAGAGGACACACAATTGACCCCGATGGACATATATTCAATTCATGGACAAAAAGGAAAAGAACAAGACAAAGAAACTGTCAACGAAGGAGAAATAGGTATGGAGGAGGATGAGAAGGAAAAGGTGGAGAGGGGACAAATTAGAAGAAGGTCACTACAGGTAAAGCCAAATATAGGAACTGCAAGGAAAAAAGTTAAATGTTTTAACAGTTTTGAAGTGTTAAAGGAAATGGTGGAGGAAGACTGAGAATGATGGGTTTTAGATATTTATTATTTTTCTTTTTAATGGTTTTAAGTGTTGTGACTTTTAATGCAAGAGGACTCTTGAACTTAAAGAAATTTGAATATGTAAAAGAAAAATGTAAAAGAGAAGACATTATTGTGTTACAAGAAACAAACTGGAGAGAAAATGTAATGACTGATTATAAAAAGAGATGGGAAGGAGGGATTTTATACAATAATGGAGATGGGAGGTTTGGGAGAGGTGTGGCTTTTTTAATGAAGGATGATGTTTTTAAAGCAAGTCAAATTTTATACAAAGATACGATGGGGAAATGTATGGTTGTTCAGATAAAACATGAAGGAAGGGAATTGATTTTAGTAAATATACATGCACCAACGGTGGAGAAGGAAAAGAAAGAGTTTTTTTATGTTTTAAGAAGTATTGTAAAGAAGTATAAAGAAATAATAATGATGGGGGATTTTAATACGGTTTTTAGTAAACAAGACATGGCAGAAGGAATGGTTTTTAAAAATGACAAGGGGAGAAAAGAACTAAAAGCATTAATGGCAGAAAATAATATGATAGATGTGTGGAGAGAAAGGAATGAAAAGAAAAAGGAGTTTTCAAGAAGGCAAATAGTGGGGCAGTTTGTGTGCGAAACAAGAATTGACTTTATTTTATGTACGAGAAATGTGGAGAATTTTATAGAAAAGATTAAGTATGAAGAAACAAGTTTTAGCGATCATAAGTTTTTATTTTTTAAATTGGACTGGGATAAAGTGCAAAGAGGGCCAGGAATATGTGTTTTAAATACAAAAATGTTAGAAAATGAAGACTATGTTTTAAAGGTTAAAGAAATTATAGAAAAAGAAAAGGAAAATGAAATGTATGAAGACGATAAGAGAATATGGTGGGAGAATGTAAAGTTTTTAATAAAAAAAATTCTCAATTAAGTATTGCAGTTTAGTACAGAAATGCAAAAGATACAAAGAAAAAGAAATAAAGGAAAGTTTGGAAGTGGAACTGAATAAAGAAAATAAAGATATACAAAAGATAAGGGAAATGGAGGAAAAACTGAAAGAAATAGAGGAAATAGAATATGAGTGGGCGAGGTTAAGAAGCAAAGCTAAATATACTGTGGAGGGAGAAAAATGCACAAAGTTTTTTTTTTATTTAGAAAAAAAGAGAGGAAAAGCTGAAATAATAAAACAGATAAGAGGGAAAAATGGGGAAGTTGTAGAAGGGAATGAAGAGATTTTAGAAGAAATAAAGAATTTTTATGAAGATCTTTTTAGCGCAAGGGGTGTAGAAGAAAACAAAAAAATTGAACTGTTGAATCAGATAAAAGTAAAAATTAGTAAGGAAGATAAAATAGAATGTGATCAAAAAATTGGAGAAGAAGAGATTGAAAGAGCAATACAGCAGCTGAATAAAAATAAAAGTCCAGGAATAGATGGTTTGGGAAGTGAATTTTATATTTGTTTTAAAGAGATTTTAACAAAGATTTTAAAGGAAATTTTTAGTGAAGTTTTTGAAAAAGAAGAAGTTAATGAAAGAATGGGGGTGGGTATAACAAAATTGATATATAAAAGGAAAGGAGAAAAAGTAGATTTAAAAAACTATAGGCCGATTACGATGCTTAACACAGATTTTAAGATTTTAGCGAAGGTTTTAGCAAACAGATTAAAGGAAGTAATGCCAAGTATAATTCAAACAAACCAAGCATATGGAGTAAAGGGAAGAGATATAGCAGACATAACAATGAGCATAAGAGACACAATATGGTACATGAAAGAAAAAAATGAAGATGGTTACGTAATTAGTCTAGATTTTGAAAAAGCATTTGATCGAGTTGAACACAGGTATTTATTTGATGTTTTAAAGGAATTTGGTTTTGGTGGGAATTTTATCAAATGGATTGAGATTTTATATAAGGGCGCTTTAACAAGAATAAAATGTAATGGGTTTTTAACAGAATGTTTTAAAATCACAAGATCGATAAGACAGGGTTGTCCGCTTTCAGCGTTATTATATTCACTTGTATCGGAACCATTAGGATTGGCTATAAAACAAAAAGAAGGAATAATTGGAATTGAAATTTAGGAAAATAAGGCTGAGGGAAAGGTTTTTCAATATGCTGATGACACAACGTTAGTAGTTAAAGGAAAGGAGAGCATCAAGGAAGTTATGAAGGTTGTAGAAGAATATTGTAAAGGATCTGGGAGTAAAGTAAATGAAGCAAAGACTGTATATATGAGATTTGGTAAAGCAATTGTTTTAAAGGATTATTTTAATTTCAAGGAAGTGGAACAAATTAGGATTTTAGGAATTTTAATGGGTAAAAATGAGAGGAAAGTATGTGATGAAATGTGGGAGGAACTAGTAACGGATAGAGAGAAGGTTAAATTTTTGGAAATTAAGAACATTAAACTTGAAAGGGAAGGTTTTAGTATTGAATGTTTTAATTGTGTCGAAGTTATGGAATGTTTTATATGTATCAGATATGCCATTGTGGACAGAAAAGAGGTTGAATAAATGTTTTCTTGACTTTTTATGGGAGGGGAAACCAGCAAGAATAGCTTTTAACACGATTTTAGGGGCAGTAGAGAAGGGGGGTTTAGGTTTAATAGATGTGGAACAGAGGAAAAATAGTTTGAGAGTGAAAGTAGTGAAGAAATACCTACAAGATGAGGGCAAACCGGAGTGGAAAAAGACGATTAAATATTTTTTAAACAAATGTGGGGATTTTAACATGGGGGATGGAATTTTATGGATGAAAACGAAGAATTGGATGACAGAAAATTTACCAGAGTTTTATAGAGAAATTTTAAGTGCTTGGGGAAAATTTTTAGTTAAAGTTGAGTATGATCCACATGGGAGAGAAAACATTTTAAATCAACCTCTTTTCTTAAACCAAAACATTTTAAAGCAAGACAAAGGGATTTTTTTAAAGAAATGGATGGAAGTCGGGATAACAAGAGTGAGAGACGTTTTGTATGAATTTAAAGAAGGGTTTTTACCGACACAATTTATTGTAGATGCAATGGAGAATGCAGAAGAGGATTACAGTGAACAAGACATAAAAAATAAATATGAAATAATTAAAAGCGCAATACCGAAAGAATGGATTAAAAGAATAGAATGTATGGAAGGAGAGCCAAAAGAGAAATGTATTTATGTGAAATTAGGGGAAAAACTGTATGATTTTAAGGAATGTACTCTGAAAATGATTTATTGTTCTTTTAGAGATGGTGTTTTTAAAGAGCCTATTGCAAATGTATACTGGGTGCAGAAATTCAAAGATTTAAAAAAAGAGTGTATATGGAGAAACATGACGGGGAAGTGTGTGGAAACTAAATTGGGTTGTTTGGAGTATTTTATGAGGCATAAAGTGGTTTTTACTGAGGCTATTTTAAATAAAATAGGAATGGAAGAAAACGCTCTGTGTAAAGTGTGCCAGGAAAAGGAAGAGGGGATTTTACATATGTTTTTATATTGTAGAGAACTGGAGGAATTTTTAAGAAAATGTTAATGTTTAATTAAAGATGTGACTGAGGAGTGGGATGAAAATGTAATTGAATGGAACAGATTGGTGATGTTTGGTTGGGAAAAAAAGTGTCAAAACAAAAGTTTTATTAATCTGTTTGTAATGCTAATGAAAAGTGCAATATGGGAGAGAAGAACTGTGGCTAAAAAAGAAAAAACTGTGTTGGATGTTTGGACTGTGTTTAAAAGGAAAACTGAATTGTATATTGAGAGATTGTATGTGTACTTTAAAGGTGTAAATATGTTGGATTCTTTTTATGATGTTTTTACCCCAAAAGTTTATTGTGTTTTAAATGATTTAATGTGGAAGCTGCCAGGAAGTGAAGGAGATTTTTAAATTATCTATGTAAAGGAAAGATGTGCAATGTAGAGATGTTTATAGAAGGAATTCTGTATTTTCTATTGATTGTGTTTAATCTATTGTATTTTATTGATTGAAATTTCTCAATAAAAAAAAAAAAAAAAGGCTAT
>NC_068380.1:22930174-22935174 GCF_023724105.1 Carassius gibelio | reverse complement strand
TCTCTTTCATGCATCTGCCCGTCTACCTTGCTGATGAAGAGATTTTAAATAAACTGGAGGTTTGGGGGGTTTCCCCAATTTCAAAAATAAAGCGGCGTGTATATCCGGGCACCAGCATTGAGGATGGGACAAGATATGTAAAGGTGCGGTTCCCGAAGGAGGTGGCCTCCCTCCCTTACAGCACAAAAATAGAGACGGCAGAGGGTCCACAATATTTTCGGGTGATGCACAGCCATCAGGTGAAGACTTGTCGGCTGTGCATGAGCCCAGACCATGTGGTGAAGGACTGCCCAGAGTTCACGTGCCATAAATGCGAGGAGAGAGGCCACTTCGCAAGAAATTGCAACGCTGTGACGTGCCCAGATTGCAATTTGGTTTTAAATAAGTGTGAGTGTTGGATGCAGGGTGAGGAGGAGGAGCAGCAGGTGGGCGGGCAGGTGCATGAAAGAGACAACGAGCAGCGAGACGATGGAGAAAGAGTTCGAGGTGAAGGACTGGAATTAATTAAGGATATGGAACAACAGAAAGAGTGTAACGAACCCATCATACAAACACAACAGGAGGGGGGAATTTGGACACAGATGGATTTGACTGACAGCTTAAAAAATGCTTTGGATACCATGGAACTGGATGATGAAAGGAATAAAGTATTGAGTGATGCACAACAGGAGGGAATGGTATGTACACCGATGGATGTGACGGACAGTGTGCAAAAGGAGATGGACGCAGTAGAAATTAATGATGCTACAAAAGAGTGTGAACAAGGACAAGAAAATGAGGAGACGCAGGGGAAATCATCAAAAAGAAGAAGATCTGTGAAGGTAATACCCAATTTAGATACTGCAAGAAAAAGAGTGCTTAAAGAAGATGGTTTTGAATGTACAAATAAGTATGAGTTGCTAAAGGGTTTGGAGGAGATGGACTGAGTTTATGGGTTTTATGCATATTTCTATATGTTTTATGCTGTTAAGAATAGTGACTTTTAATGCTAGAGGGCTGTCAGACATGGGAAAATTTGAAAAAGTGAAAGAAATGTGTAAAGGAGAAGATGTGATTTTATTACAAGAAACTAACTGGAGGGAAGAGTACATGACTGAAATAAGGAAAAGTTGGAGCGGAGAGATTTTATATAACAATGGTGATGGGAGGCTGGGAAGAGGAGTTGCAGTTTTAATAAAAGAAAACAGTGGTGTATCGTGTAAAACAATATATAATGACATGGATGGGAAATGTATTGCGGTTGAAATGGAGTATGAGGAGAAAAAAGTTATTTTAGTTAATATTCATGCACCAACAGTAGAGAATGAAAAAAAGGAATATTTTAATGTATTAAGAGAATTTTTAAAGAAACATAAAGAAGTTATTATGATGGGTGATTTTAATACTGTTTTCAGTAAATTAGAAATGGGAGAGGGAATGGTTTTTAAAAATGATAAAGGAAGAAAAGAACTGAAATTATTAATGGAAGAAAATAATATAATTGATGTATGGAGAGAAAGAAACGAAAAAAAGAAAGAATATTCAAGGAGGCAATTAGTGGGTAATTTTATGTGTAAGATTAGGATTGATTTTATTTTATGTACAAGGAACATTGAAGGATTTATCGGTAATATTAAATATGAAGAATCAAGCTTAAGTGACCATAAACCAATTTTTATGCAAATAGACTGGAGTTCAGTGAAGAAAGGGCCGGGGGTATGGGTTTTAAATGTAGAGGTTTTGAAGAATGAGGACTATGTGTTAAGTATTAAAGAAATTATTGAAAAAGAAAAGGAGAATGGAATGTACGGCGAAGATAAAAGGATATGGTGGGAAAATGTTAAATATTTAGTTAAAAAATTCACAATAAAGTACAGTAAATTAATACAGAGAAGTAAGAGGAAGAAGGAGAGAGAAATAAGAGAAAAATTGGAAAAAGAATTAAATGAGAATGGGAAAGATATACAAAAAATAAAAGAATTGGAGGGAATATTGAAAGAAATGGAAGAGGAAAAATATGAAGGCGCAAGACTAAGAAGTAAAGCTAAATATACTGTGGAGGGTGAAAAATGTACAAAGTTTTTTTTTTGATTTAGAAAAAATAAGAGGGAAGGCTGGTATGATTAAAGAAATAAGAGGGAAAAATGGTGTAGTTGTGGAAACTAATGAGGAAATATTAAAAGAAATAAAGGCATACTATGAAAACCTGTTTAGTACTGAGGGGGTGGGGGAAGAAGAGAAACTGGAGTTACTGAGGCAAATAAAAACAACAGTAGGAGAACTAGACAAAAATGAGTGTGATGAAGAGATTAGAGAAGAAGAGATTAAAAGAGCAATAAGTGAATTAAACAAAAAGAAAAGTCCAGGTGTAGATGGTTTGGGGAGTGAATTTTATATAGTTTTTAAAGATTTTTTAACTAGCATTTTAAAAGAAGTATATGTAGAGGTGTTTAAGAAAGGAGAATTAAATCAAAGAATGGGAATGGGTTTAATGAAATTGATATACAAGAGAAAAGGAGAGAAGACAGATTTAAAGAACTATAGACCGATTACAATGCTAAATACTGATTTAAAGATTTTATCTAAAATTTTAGCCAACAGATTGAAAGAAGTCATGCCGAGTATAATTAAAACTAACCAAGTGTATGGAGTGAAAGGGAGAGACATAGCAGATACAACTATTAGTATAAAGGATATGATAAGATACATACATGATAGCAATAAAGATGGGTTTATTATCAGTTTAGATTTTGAGAAAGCTTTTGACAGGGTGGAGCATGGTTTTTTATTTGATGTTTTAAAAAGTTTTGGTTTTGGAGAGAATTTTATGAAATGGATTAGGATTTTATACAAAGGCGCAATAACAAAAATTAAATGTAATGGGTTTTTAACACAGTGTTTTAAAATTACTAGATCGATAAGACAAGGATGTCCATTGTCAGCTCTTTTATATTCTTTAGTTGCAGAACCTTTGGGATTGGCTGTAAAACATGGAGAGGGGATAAAAGGCATAGGCATCGAGGGAGGGGAATGTAAAATTTTTCAGTACGCGGATGACACAACATTATTGTTAAAGGATCTGAAGAGTGTGGAAAATGTAATTAAAATTGTACAAAAGTATTGTAGGGGATCAGGAGCTAAAGTAAATGAGGACAAAACGCTGTATATGAGATTTGGAGGGGCACCGGTTTTAACAGAACATTTTACCTTTAAGGAAACTAAAGAAATTAAGATTTTAGGTGTTTTAATGGGGAGGGATGAAAAGAAAGCAGATGAAACTATGTGGGAAGAAGCTTTAGGAGGGATTGAAAGAAGATTGAATTTTTGGAGAATGAGAACATTAACTTTGAAAGGGAAGGTTTTAGTTCTTAATGTTTTAATGGTTTTGAAATTGTGGTATATTTTATATGTGTCATCTATGCCGTTGTGGGTAGAAAAAAGGCTGAAAAAATGTTTTTTAGATTTTTTATGGGAAGGGAAGCCACCAAGAATAGCATACAACACTTTAATAGGAGCAGTGAAGAAGGGAGGACTGGGGTTAATGGATGTGGAGCAAAGAAAGAACAGCTTGAGAGTGAAAATAATAAAAAAGTACTTGGATGAAGAAAACGAAGTGGCATGGAAGAGAACAATGGGGCATTTTTTAAGTAAGTGTAGTAATTTTAATTTGGGGGACAACATTTTATGGATGAAAGTTAAAAAATGGATGACGGAGGGGTTGCCAGATTTTTATAAAGAACTGATGGGGGCATGGGGCAAATTTTTAACGAATGTGCATTTTAAGCCACAAGGCAGAGAGAGCATTTTAAATCAGCCTTTATTCTTAAACAACGGCATTTTAAGTCAAGGGAAGGAGGTTTTTTTTAAGAAGTGGTGGGATGTGGGAATCACGAAAGTCAGAGATGTTTTATATGAATTCAAAGAGGGGTTTTTACCAGTGCAATACATTGTGGATGTGATGGAGGAGGCAAAGGAGGATTATAGCAGACGAGAGATAACAAACAAGTATGATGTAATTAAGAATGCAATACCTCAAGAGTGGATAAACAGAATTGACAACATGGAAGAAGAGAAACCTGGGAAAGATGTGTATGTGAGGCTAGGGGAAAAACTGTGTGCTTTTAATGAATGTACTGTAAAAATGTTTTATTGTGTTTTTAGAGATACTGTTTTTAAGAAACCTGTTGTAAACGAATACTGGATATGGTTGTTCAATGATGTAAAAGAAGAGAATATATGGGGGAACATGAATGGTAAAATTGTACAGACGAAACTGGAGAATATGGAGTATTTTATCAGGAACAAAGCAGTATTCACAGATGTGATTTTAAACAAAATTGGGATGGAGGAAAGTGCAACATGTAAAGTATGCCAAGATGCAGATGAAGGGTTTTTACACTTGTTTTTATATTGTGATGAGCTGAAAGTTTTTAATGAGAGATGTAAAAACATGATTTTAATTTTGAGAGGAGTTGAAATTGGGGAATTTGAGTGGGAAAAGGTGTTCATGTTGGGAATTAATGAAAATTGTAAAAACAAGAAGATCATTAATTTACTTGTGATGTTGATGAAAAGTGCGGTATGGGAAAGAAGAGTAGTGGTGAAAAAAGAAAATGTTTTAATTGATGTGTGGGGAATGTTTAGGAGAAAAGTTGAGAAATATGTTGAATGTCTGTTTTATTACTTTAAGTTGGAGGGAACAATGAATCTTTTTAATTATGTTTTTACTCAGGAGGTCTTAAAGATTTTAAATGACCTGGGGATGGAATTGTCATTTTTAAAAGACTAAACAATGGAATGAGTGTTTTTTAGTTATAATTTGTAAGATGTCTGACAGCCCAAAACTTTAGGAGTGTCTATGTTAAAGAAAGCATATTATGTACCTTTGTATGTTAAAATTTGATATGTATGTTTGAATTGAACAATTTCTTTAATAAAAAAAAATATATATAAAAAATAAAAAAAAAAGGCTATGCCCGATCTCGTCTGCTCTCGGAAGCTAAGCAGGTTTGGGCCTGGTT
>NC_068380.1:22890174-22922674 GCF_023724105.1 Carassius gibelio | reverse complement strand
AATAATCTTGCCAAAAAAAAAAAAAAAAAGTCAATGCCCGATCTCTGAATATTAGCAGGTTTGGGCCTGGTTAGTACATGGATGGGAGACTGCCTGGGAATACCAGGTGCTTTAAACTTTTTGGAAAATTTCACGATTTATATAATAATCTTGCAAAAAAAAAAAAAAAAGAGTCAATGCCCGATCTCTGAATCTTAGCAGGTTTAGGTCTGGTTAGTACTTGGATGAGAGACTGCCTAAGAATACCAGGTGCTTTAAGCTTTTGGGTTTTCTTTCCTACTTATATAATATACTGGCGATTAGATGGGCTGGTCTTTAAATAGCCCTCTCTTTGCAGCATTTTTCGCTTACAGCCATACCAACCTGGCTATGCCCGGTCTCGTCTGCTCTCCGAAGCTAAGCAGGTTTGGGCCTGGTTAGTACTTGGATGGGAGACCGCCTGGGAATACCAGGTGCTGTAAGCTTTTTGGAAACTTTTCACTTAGTATATAATAATTTTGCCAAAAAATAGAGTCAATGCCCGATCTCCGAATATTAGCAGGTTTGGGCCTGGTTAGTACATGGATGGGAGACTGCCTGGGAATACCAGGTGCTTTAAACTTTTTGGAAAATTTCACGATTTATATAATAATCTTGCAAAAAAAAAGAGTCAATGCCCGATCTCTGAATCTTACCAGGTTTAGGTCTGGTTAGTACTTGGATGAGAGACTGCCTAGGAATACCAGGTGCTTTAAGCTTTTGGGTTTTCTTTCCTACTTATATAATGTACTGACGATTAGATGGGCTGGTCTTTAAATAGCCCTCTCTTTGCAGCAGTCTTCGCTTACGGCCATACCAACCTGGTTATGCCCGATCTCGTTTGCTCTCGGAAGCTAAGCAGGTTTGGGCCTGGTTAGTACTTGGATGGGAGACCGCCTGGGAATACCAGGTGCTGTAAGCTTTTTGGAAACTTTTCACTTAGTATATAATAATTTTGCCAAAAAATAGAGTCAATGCCCGATCTCTGAATATTAGCAGGTTTGGGCCTGGTTAGTACATGGATGGGAGACTGCCTGGGAATACCAGGTGCTTTAAACTTTTTGGAAAATTTCACGATTTATATAATAATCTTGCAAAAAAAAAAAGAGTCAATGCCCGATCTCTGAATCTTACCAGGCTTAGGTCTGGTTAGTACTTGGATGAGAGACTGCCTAGGAATACCAGGTGCTTTAAGCTTTTGGGTTTTCTTTCCTACTTATATAATATACTGGCGATTAGATGGGCTGCTCTTTAAATAGCCCTCTCTTTGCAGCATTTTTAGCTTACAGCCATACCAACCTGGCTATGCCCGGTCTCGTCTGCTCTCCGAAGCTAAGCAGGTTTGGGCCTGGTTAGTACTTGGATGGGAGACCGCCTGGGAATACCAGGTGCTGTAAGCTTTTTGGAAACTTTTCACTTAGTATATAATAATTTTGCCAAAAAATAGAGACAATGCCCGATCTCTGAATATTAGCAGGTTTGGGCCTGGTTAGTACATGGATGGGATTCTGCCTGGGAATACCAGGTGCTTTAAACTTTTTGGAAAATTTCACGATTTATATCATAATCTTGCAAAAAAAAAAAAAAAAGAGTCAATGCCCGATCTCTGAATCTTACCAGGTTTAGGTCTGGTTAGTACTTGGATGAGAGACTGCCTAGGAATACCAGGTGCTTTAAGCTTTTGGGTTTTCTTTCCTACTTATATAATATACTGGCGATTAGATGGGCTGCTCTTTAAATAGCCCTCTCTTTGCAGCATTTTTCGCTTACAGCCATACCAACCTGGCTATGCCCGGTCTCGTCTGCTTTCCGAAGCTAAGCAGGTTTGGGCCTGGTTAGTACTTGGATGGGAGACCGCCTGGGAATACCAGGTGCTGTAAGCTTTTTGGAAACTTTTCACTTAGTATATAATAATTTTGCCAAAAAATAGAGTCAATGCCCGATCTCTGAATATTAGCAGGTTTTGGCCTGGTTAGTACATGGATGGGAGACTGCCTGGGAATACCAGGTGCTTTAAACTTTTTGGAAAATTTCACGATTTATATAATAATCTTGCAAAAAAAAAAGAGTCAATGCCCGATCTCTGAATCTTACCAGGCTTAGGTCTGGTTAGTACTTGGATGAGAGACTGCCTAGGAATACCAGGTGCTTTAAGCTTTTGGGTTTTCTTTCCTACTTATATAATGTACTGGCGATTAGATGGGCTGGTCTTTAAATAACCCTCTCTTTGCAGCAGTCTTTGCTTACGGCCATACCAACCTGGCTATGCCCGATCTCGTCTGCTCCCGGAAGCTAAGCAGGTTTGGGCCTGGTTAGTACTTGGATGGGAGACCGCCTGGGAATACCAGGTGCTGTAAGCTTTTTGGAAACTTTTCACTTAGTATATAATAATTTTGCCAAAAAAAAAGAGTCAATGCCGATCTCTGAATATTAGCAGGTTTCGGACTGGTTACTACATGGATGGGAGACTGCCTGGGAATACCAGGTGCTTTAAACTTTTTGGAAAATTTCACGATTTATATAATAATCTTGCCAAAAAAAAAAAAAAAAAGTCAATGCCCGATCTCTGAATATTAGCAGGTTTGGGCCTGGTTAGTACATGGATGGGAGACTGCCTGGGAATACCAGGTGCTTTAAACTTTTTGGAAAATTTCACGATTTATATAATAATCTTGCAAAAAAAAAAAAAAAAGAGTCAATGCCCGATCTCTGAATCTTAGCAGGTTTAGGTCTGGTTAGTACTTGGATGAGAGACTGCCTAAGAATACCAGGTGCTTTAAGCTTTTGGGTTTTCTTTCCTACTTATATAATATACTGGCGATTAGATGGGCTGGTCTTTAAATAGCCCTCTCTTTGCAGCATTTTTCGCTTACAGCCATACCAACCTGGCTATGCCCGGTCTCGTCTGCTCTCCGAAGCTAAGCAGGTTTGGGCCTGGTTAGTACTTGGATGGGAGACCGCCTGGGAATACCAGGTGCTGTAAGCTTTTTGGAAACTTTTCACTTAGTATATAATAATTTTGCCAAAAAATAGAGTCAATGCCCGATCTCCGAATATTAGCAGGTTTGGGCCTGGTTAGTACATGGATGGGAGACTGCCTGGGAATACCAGGTGCTTTAAACTTTTTGGAAAATTTCACGATTTATATAATAATCTTGCAAAAAAAAAGAGTCAATGCCCGATCTCTGAATCTTACCAGGTTTAGGTCTGGTTAGTACTTGGATGAGAGACTGCCTAGGAATACCAGGTGCTTTAAGCTTTTGGGTTTTCTTTCCTACTTATATAATGTACTGACGATTAGATGGGCTGGTCTTTAAATAGCCCTCTCTTTGCAGCAGTCTTCGCTTACGGCCATACCAACCTGGTTATGCCCGATCTCGTTTGCTCTCGGAAGCTAAGCAGGTTTGGGCCTGGTTAGTACTTGGATGGGAGACCGCCTGGGAATACCAGGTGCTGTAAGCTTTTTGGAAACTTTTCACTTAGTATATAATAATTTTGCCAAAAAATAGAGTCAATGCCCGATCTCTGAATATTAGCAGGTTTGGGCCTGGTTAGTACATGGATGGGAGACTGCCTGGGAATACCAGGTGCTTTAAACTTTTTGGAAAATTTCACGATTTATATAATAATCTTGCAAAAAAAAAAAGAGTCAATGCCCGATCTCTGAATCTTACCAGGCTTAGGTCTGGTTAGTACTTGGATGAGAGACTGCCTAGGAATACCAGGTGCTTTAAGCTTTTGGGTTTTCTTTCCTACTTATATAATATACTGGCGATTAGATGGGCTGCTCTTTAAATAGCCCTCTCTTTGCAGCATTTTTAGCTTACAGCCATACCAACCTGGCTATGCCCGGTCTCGTCTGCTCTCCGAAGCTAAGCAGGTTTGGGCCTGGTTAGTACTTGGATGGGAGACCGCCTGGGAATACCAGGTGCTGTAAGCTTTTTGGAAACTTTTCACTTAGTATATAATAATTTTGCCAAAAAATAGAGTCAATGCCCGATCTCTGAATATTAGCAGGTTTGGGCCTGGTTAGTACATGGATGGGATTCTGCCTGGGAATACCAGGTGCTTTAAACTTTTTGGAAAATTTCACGATTTATATCATAATCTTGCAAAAAAAAAAAAAAAAGAGTCAATGCCCGATCTCTGAATCTTACCAGGTTTAGGTCTGGTTAGTACTTGGATGAGAGACTGCCTAGGAATACCAGGTGCTTTAAGCTTTTGGGTTTTCTTTCCTACTTATATAATATACTGGCGATTAGATGGGCTGCTCTTTAAATAGCCCTCTCTTTGCAGCATTTTTCGCTTACAGCCATACCAACCTGGCTATGCCCGGTCTCGTCTGCTTTCCGAAGCTAAGCAGGTTTGGGCCTGGTTAGTACTTGGATGGGAGACCGCCTGGGAATACCAGGTGCTGTAAGCTTTTTGGAAACTTTTCACTTAGTATATAATAATTTTGCCAAAAAATAGAGTCAATGCCCGATCTCTGAATATTAGCAGGTTTTGGCCTGGTTAGTACATGGATGGGAGACTGCCTGGGAATACCAGGTGCTTTAAACTTTTTGGAAAATTTCACGATTTATATAATAATCTTGCAAAAAAAAAAGAGTCAATGCCCGATCTCTGAATCTTACCAGGCTTAGGTCTGGTTAGTACTTGGATGAGAGACTGCCTAGGAATACCAGGTGCTTTAAGCTTTTGGGTTTTCTTTCCTACTTATATAATGTACTGGCGATTAGATGGGCTGGTCTTTAAATAACCCTCTCTTTGCAGCAGTCTTTGCTTACGGCCATACCAACCTGGCTATGCCCGATCTCGTCTGCTCCCGGAAGCTAAGCAGGTTTGGGCCTGGTTAGTACTTGGATGGGAGACCGCCTGGGAATACCAGGTGCTGTAAGCTTTTTGGAAACTTTTCATTTAGCATATAATAATTTTGCCAAAAAAAAGAGTCAATGCCGATCTCTGAATATTAGCAGGTTTCGGACTGGTTACTACATGGATGGGAGACTGCCTGGGAATACCAGGTGCTTTAAACTTTTTGGAAAATTTCACGATTTATATAATAATCTTGCAAAAAAAAAAAGAAAAAAAAGTCAATGCCCGATCTCTGAATATTAGCAGGTTTGGGCCTGGTTAGTACATGGATGGGAGACTGCCTGGGAATACCAGGTGCTTTAAACTTTTTGTAAAATTTCACGATTTATATAATAATCTTGCAAAAAAAAAAGAGTCAATGCCCGATCTCTGAATCTTACCAGGCTTAGGTCTGGTTAGTACTTGGATGAGAGACTGCCTAGGAATACCAGGTGCTTTAAGCTTTTGGGTTTTCTTTCCTACTTATATAATGTACTGGCGATTAGATGGGCTGGTCTTTAAATAACCCTCTCTTTGCAGCAGTCTTTGCTTACGGCCATACCAACCTGGCTATGCCCGATCTCGTCTGCTCCCGGAAGCTAAGCAGGTTTGGGCCTGGTTAGTACTTGGATGGGAGACCGCCTGGGAATACCAGGTGCTGTAAGCTTTTTGGAAACTTTTCACTTAGCATATAATAATTTTGCCAAAAAAAAGAGTCAATGCCGATCTCTGAATATTAGCAGGTTTCGGACTGGTTACTACATGGATGGGAGACTGCCTGGGAATACCAGGTGCTTTAAACTTTTTGGAAA
This sequence comes from Carassius gibelio, assembly GCF_023724105.1. NCBI lineage: Eukaryota > Metazoa > Chordata > Actinopteri > Cypriniformes > Cyprinidae > Carassius > Carassius gibelio. The sequence goes on along the minus strand of NC_068380.1, from coordinate 22,916,990 downwards.
ATTTCACGATTTATATAATAATCTTGCAAAAATAAAAGAAAAAAAAGTCAATGCCCGATCTCTGAATATTAGCAGGTTTGGGCCTGGTTAGTACATGGATGGGAGACTGCCTGGGAATACCAGGTGCTTTAAACTTTTTGTAAAATTTCACGATTTATATAATAATCTTGCAAAAAAAAAAAAAAAGAGTCAATGCCCGATCTCTGAATCTTACCAGGCTTAGGTCTGGTTAGTACTTGGATGAGAGACTGCCTAGGAATACCAGGTGCTTTAAGCTTTTGGGTTTTCTTTCCTACTTATATAATATACTGGCGATTAGATGGGCTGCTCTTTAAATAGCCCTCTCTTTGCAGCATTTTTCGCTTACAGCCATACCAACCTGGCTATGCCCGGTCTCGTCTGCTCTCCGAAGCTAAGCAGGTTTGGGCCTGGTTAGTACTTGGATGGGAGACCGCCTGGGAATACCAGGTGCTGTAAGCTTTTTGGAAACTTTTCACTTAGTATATAATAATTTTGCCAAAAAATAGAGTCAATGCCCGATCTCTGAATATTAGCAGGTTTGGGCCTGGTTAGTACATGGATGGGATTCTGCCTGGGAATACCAGGTGCTTTAAACTTTTTGGAAAATTTCACGATTTATATAATAATCTTGCAAAAAAAAAAAAAAAAGAGTCAATGCCCGATCTCTGAATCTTACCAGGTTTAGGTCTGGTTAGTACTTGGATGAGAGACTGCCTAGGAATACCAGGTGCTTTAAGCTTTTGGGTTTTCTTTCCTACTTATATAATATACTGGCGATTAGATGGGCTGCTCTTTAAATAGCCCTCTCTTTGCAGCATTTTTCGCTTACGGCCATACCAACCTGGTGGCGCTAGTGAGTAATACAGGAAGTGAGTGGGCAGTTCGAGCAGTTGGTGAGAGAGGCTCACCTTTTTTGATTTGTGTTTCGTTCATTATTTTTTGGGAAAAGCTTTATTTAGTTTTTTTGTTTGTTTTTTTTCTCCTCCCAGCAGCTCACGCTGTTTGGGGGGGGAGTTTTTTTTTGGCTTTAATTTTCAAAATGGATAGATTACCGGCAACGACCACAGCAATGGCACGAGAAACACGGAGTGGAAATGAAATCGATCTTGAACAAAGACACAGAGATGGACATGAAAAAGAAACAAAGAAGGAAACCTGGAAAAGAGTTTACAAAAAGGAAGCAACAGTAACAGTGGACTTAATGGATTTGGATGATGTGAGAGCAGTGGATATTATAATGTCAGTGACAGAAAAAGTTGGAGAAGGGAAAATCTTGGCGGTTCGACCGAAACAAACAAGATGTTATGAGGTGACTTTGGAGACCGAGGAAGACATCGAGGAGCTGATGAATGGAATACTAATCAAAGGAAAAACCTGTGAGGTAACAAGACTTCAAAACAGAGATTTTGTTGTTTCTTTTATGCATCTCCCTGTTTACATGGACGATGAGGACATTTTAAAGAAATTGGAAGGATGGGGAGTTCTCCCCATCTCTAAAATAAAGAGACGGTTTTATCCTGGCACAAATATTGAAGATGGAATAAGATTTGTAAAAACAAGATTCCCCAGAGAAGTGATCTCTCTCCCGTATAGCACCAAGTTTGTCACAGCAGAAGGACCACAGCACTTTCGGGTCATGCATAGCCAGCAGGTAAAGACATGTAGGTTGTGCATGAGCCCAGAGCAAATGGTGAAAGACTGTCCGCAGTTTATATGTTACAAATGCAATGAGAGAGGACACATGGCGAGGGACTGCAGGGTGGTAAAATGCCCGGATTGCGAGGAGGTGCTAAGCAAGTGTGAATGCTGGATGGGAAACGAGGAAGAAGATGAAAAAGGTGTGAGTGGGCAGATGCATGACAATGAAAAGGAGCAAGAGGAAGGAACAACAACAACACAGATTAATGAAACCAACGAAAATAAGGACAAAGGAGAACAGAGAGAAGAAAGTTGCATACAGGATAAACAATCACAGCAAGGGGGTGAAGCGGAGATGCAAATTGCAGAGACCATTGAAATACTTTTAGACAAAATAGAACATCAAAGGATTGTAAATGAAGAACAGACTGTTGAAATGGGCAGTGAAGAGGAAAAGGAGGACAAAGCTGGGATACAAATGAAAAGAAGAAGATCGATCAAGGTAAAACCAAGTTTGGGCGGGGTAAGGAAAAAAGTAGTTAAAGAGGACTTGTTGAAAAATGTAAACCGATTTGAACTGTTAAAGGACATGGGGGAGATTGAATGATAAACGATGGTTTTTATGAATACTTTTTTCTGTCTTATGCTCATAAAGTTGGTAACTTTTAATGCAAGAGGACTTCAAGATGTAAGAAAGTTTGATAAAGTAAAAGAAATGTGTAAAAAAGAAGATATAATAATGCTACAAGAAACTAATTGGACCGATAGGTCTATAAATGAAATGAGGAAAAGGTGGAATGGTGAAATTCTGTATAATAATGGTGATGAAAGAAATGGTAGAGGTGTGGCAATTTTAATAAGGGAAAACAGTGGTGTAAGCTGTAAAGAAATATACAAAGATGAAATAGGGAAATGTTTGATAGTGGAAATGAGTTACGAAGAGAAGAACATATTACTGGTCAACATACATGCACCAACGAAAAAAGAAGAAAAGAGATCATTTTTTAACACTATCAAGACAATTGTGAGGAATTATAAATATATACTTATGATGGGGGATTTTAATACAGTTTTTAGCAGACAAGATATAGCGGAGGGTATGGGTTTCAAAAGCGATACGGGAAGGAAAGAGTTAAGATCACTAATGGAGGAAAATAATATAATGGATGTATGGAGGGAAAGGAATGAACACAAAAGAGAATACTCGAGAAGACAAATAGTAGGAAATTTCATTTATCAAACACGAATAGATATGGTTTTATGTACAAGGAATTTAGAATGTTTTATAGAGAAGTTAAGGTATGAAGAAACGAGGTTAAGTGATCATAAGCCTTTTTTTGTACATTTGGATTGGGATGTTGGGAAAAGAGGGCCAGGGGTATGGGTTTTAACCCTCTGGAGTCTAAGCTATTTTTGGGGCCTTGAGAAGTTTTGTCATGCCCTGACATTTGTGCTTTTTTCAGTTTCTTATAAATATCTAAATGGGTAAAGTCTAATATCACTGTAATCAGCACAAACTGGGCTATAATAATATGTGAAACCCATGCATGTACATGATTGTATTTTTGAGAAAAAAAATGTTATGCATGGTTAGTGAAAAACTAAAAATGTTAAATCACTTGAATAAGGGAATAAAACACATACATAAAATTGGTTGCCGGAAAAGTTGAGAACTGGAGCTTGTAGCCTAGAATTTTTCTTTCTGAATGATGTGAAAATCATCTTGTTTACTCACTCACAGAAAACAATATATTGATTTAAATTTTCTAAAACACTTTTTGTTGGTAAAAGTCATATGCGAGTAGGCGTCAACTATCATGAATATCATTGTGATTTACACCTGAGAAGACAAAGGCCTGCATAATGAGCTGCATAATGAGCCTCTCATTCAACTGTGCCACTGTGAGGGAGGACTTACAAGAAAGAGAACAAAATAAAAGTATATAATTTTATGTTTGTAGTTTATTAAGAATATATTTAATTATCCCACAACATAATTTAATATCCACTTGGGGGAGCAGTTAAACAGTTTATTAGGAACAATCAAAGCTGACTTTCAAATTTTTTGGCATCCTTTCTCTAGTCACACAATCCTTCAGAAATCCTTTTAACAATCTTATTTTCTACCAAATAAACCCCATTTATTATCATCATCATTATTATTATTATTATTAATGTTGAAAAGAGCTGATAATATTTTTCAGGTTTTTTTAGGGGGAATAAATCGAAAGAACTGCATTGTTTTTACATTTGTTAGAGTTATCTCTATTTGTCACATTCATATTATTTACATCAAGCTTTTGAATGGTATAGTATTGTATATTGTTATTGAAACTTCATAATGTTTCACTTGATTATACATTTAGTCAGGAATTATAGTTTGGAAAAAGTATTTGGAAAAAGTCTAACTAGTAAAATGTTTACACGTTATGTGAAAACTAGTACAAATAAATAAAGAGAGACTTACTCTGTTTATGATCTCTGCTGAATAAAGTGCTTCATTCTTTTTTCTGAGGAAATCCATTTCTCAAATCCTCAACCACATCACATCTTTTTGGGGTGAATTATGTCTTAGTCCTCTCATCGTGAAGCAAACAGTAAAATAAAATAAAAACTTGAAGAATAGTCTGGCTGCTTTTTCTTCTGTGTGGGCGTATTCAAGCCGCGCGCTTCAGTTTGAATCTGAATAGCGCGTTAAGCGCGGGGGCGTGGTCACATTAGATATAATGAGCGGAGATATGAAAAATAGACATCGCGTTGTTTTCATATGGATTACTTTATCTCAGAATATTTGTTTTCGGCAGCACTTGTTTAGTTTAAAAGTAGACATTCCAGGCTTTCTATAGATATCTCTCTCATGTCTCTTCGTTGAGTATTCACGGAGTTACAGTTCATTTTAATGAAATGTTTGTACATGACGATCAGCGGAGACAAAGACTGTAGACAGCGCACCTTGTTTGTTATCTTTATTTTATAAGTGCACAAAGGTTTTTTGTTATTATGTCTGTATCCAAAAAAAACTAGACCCTTTACAGATTCGATTGATGTATTGCTCTTATCTGTACGATTAAAACTGAGAGTGTAATTTAAGTTATTTTCGGGGTTATCAGGTGAAAATGACTCAAAACGCATATATGCGTTAATCGACTCGAAAGGGTTAAATACAGACATTTTAAAGGATGAGGATTATGTGGCAACAATAAAAGATACAATAAAAAAAGAAAAAGAGAATGAAATGTATTTAGAGGACAAAAGGATCTGGTGGGAGAACTTGAAATTTTTAGTGAAAAAAATCACTATTATTGTGTGTTAAAACAGAAATGCAAAAAGAATAAAGAAAAGGAAATAAGAGAAAGACTGGAGAAGCAAGTAAATGATGAAACAGAAGATATTCAAAAAATAAAAGAAATACAAGAAGAGCTGAAAGAGATGGAAGAGAATAGATATAAGGGGACAATGTTGAGGTGTAAAGCTAAATATCTGGTAGAAGGAGAAAAATGCACAAAGTTTTTTTTTGATCTTGAAAAAAGAAAAGGAAGAGTTGAAACTATAAAAGAAATACGAAAAGAAAATGGTGAAATGGTACATGAATGTGGGGAAATTTTAGAAGAGGTTAAAAACTATTTTGAAAAATTGTTTAGTACGGAAGGAGTAAAGGAGAGAGAAAAAAGGGAATTAATGGAATTAATAAAAATTAAAGTGAGTAAAGAGGAGAAGGAAGAATGCGATCAGACAATAAGTAAAGAAGAAATAGAAAGTACAATAAATGAATTGAACAAAAAGAAAAGCCCAGGCATTGATGGTCTAGGAAGTGAGTTTTACCAAACTTTTAAAGACCTTTTAGTAGATATTTTAAGAGATGTTTATGATGAGATTTTTGAAAAAGGAGGAATGATGTTAAGAATGGGAATGGGATTGATGAAGGTAATATACAAGAAAAAGGGGGAAAAAAATGAATTAAAAAATTATAGACCTATCACAATGTTAAATACTGATTTAAAGATTTTAGCAAAACTTTTAGCGAATAGATTAAAACAGATAATGCCAAATATAATAACAACAAATCAGGCATATGGAGTAAAAGGGAAAGACATTTCGGATGTAACAATGAGTATAAAAGACACGATAAGGTACATGAGAGATAAAAGGAAAGGAGGTTATATCATTAACTTAGATTTTGAAAAAGCTTTTGACAGGGTGGAACACGAATATTTATTTGATATTTTAAAAAGTTTTGGGTTTGGGGAGATTTTTATTAAATGGATTCAAATTTTATACAAGGGAGCAATGACAACAATAAAATGTAATGGGTTTTTAACAAAATGTTTTAGGATAACACGATCTATAAGACAAGGGTGTCCTTTATCAGCCCTGCTATATTCATTGGTGGCAGAACCGCTTGGACTAGCCATAAAGCAAGAAAGGGGAATTAAAGGAATAGAGATTGAACAAACAGGAAAAGAGAGTAAAATTTTTCAATATGCTGATGACAGTACCATTTTTGCTAGAGAAGAAGAAAGTGTCAAACAAGTAATGGAAATAGTACAGAGATTTTGCAAGGGGTCAGGAGGAAAAATAAATGAAGAAAAAACTGCATATATGAGATTTGGGCAGACGACAGACTTAGCAGAGAATTTTAAATTCAAGGAAGTAAAAGAAATGAAGATTTTAGGAATTTTAATGGGTAAAGATGAAGATAAAGTTAGGGAAATCATGTGGGAAGAAATAGTGGGAAGCATTGAAAGAAGACTGAACTTTTGGAAATTGAGGGCACTAAATTTAAAAGGGAAGGTTTTAATCTTGAATGTTTTAATGACTTCAAAACTGTGGTATTTTTTATATATGACATCTATGCCGGTGTGGGTGGAAAGAGGGTTGAAAAGATGTTTTTTAGATTTTTTATGGGTAGGGAAACCAGCTAGAATTGCGTACAATACTTTAATAGGGATGGAGGGAAAAGGAGGTTTGGGTTTAATCGATGTTGAGCAAAGGAAGAATAGTCTGAGAGTCAAATTAGTCAAAAAGTATCTGGATGAGGGAAACAAAGCAGAATGGAAAACAACAATGGGGATTTTTTTAAACAAATGTGGGAATTTTAATCTGGGAGATAATGTGTTATGGATGAGAACACAAGAATGGATAACAGAGGGGTTGCCAATGTTTTATAAAGAAGTTTTAAGGGCTTGGAGGAATTTTTTAACTACCGTTCAATACAACGTACATGGAAGAGAAAACATCTTAAATCAGCCATTATTCCTAAACACCGGCATTTTAAACCAAGGGAAGGAAATATATTTTAAAGAATTGATGGAAGTTGGAATAGTCAAAGTAAGAGATGTTTTATATGAATATAAAGAAGGCTTTTTACCAATGCAGTATATAGTAGATGTGATGGAGGAAGCAAAGGAAGAATTTAATAAACAAGAACTTAAAACTAAGTATGAAATTATAAAAAATGCAATACCCAAAGAATGGATAGAAAAGGTTGAAACTATGGAAGGGGGGAAAGAAGAAAAGGATGTGTACGCAATACTGGGAGAGAAATTGTGGCTTTTAAAAGAATGTACAGTGAAAATGTTTTATGTTTTTTTCATTGACATGATTTTTAAGAAACCTGTTGCAAACAAATTTTGGCAGAAGACATTTGAAGGTTTAAAAGAAGAAGATATTTGGAAAAACATGAAAGGGGAGATAATTGAGGTCAAATTGGAAAATTCTGAGTATTATATCAGACAAAGGGTGCTGTTTACTGATGTTATACTTAAAAAAATTGGGATGGAACAAAGTGCCATATGCAAAGTATGCAATGAGGAAGAAGGGAAGGAGAAGGGAAAATCTTGGCGGTTCGACCGAAACAAACAAGATGTTATGAGGTGACTTTGGAGACCGAGGAAGACATCGAGGAGCTGATGAATGGAATACTAATCAAAGGAAAAACCTGTGAGGTAACAAGACTTCAAAACAGAGATTTTGTTGTTTCTTTTATGCATCTCCCTGTTTACATGGACGATGAGGACATTTTAAAGAAATTGGAAGGATGGGGAGTTCTCCCCATCTCTAAAATAAAGAGACGGTTTTATCCTGGCACAAATATTGAAGATGGAATAAGATTTGTAAAAACAAGATTCCCCAGAGAAGTGATCTCTCTCCCGTATAGCACCAAGTTTGTCACAGCAGAAGGACCACAGCACTTTCGGGTCATGCATAGCCAGCAGGTAAAGACATGTAGGTTGTGCATGAGCCCAGAGCAAATGGTGAAAGACTGTCCGCAGTTTATATGTTACAAATGCAATGAGAGAGGACACATGGCGAGGGACTGCAGGGTGGTAAAATGCCCGGATTGCGAGGAGGTGCTAAGCAAGTGTGAATGCTGGATGGGAAACGAGGAAGAAGATGAAAAAGGTGTGAGTGGGCAGATGCATGACAATGAAAAGGAGCAAGAGGAAGGAACAACAACAACACAGATTAATGAAACCAACGAAAATAAGGACAAAGGAGAACAGAGAGAAGAAAGTTGCATACAGGATAAACAATCACAGCAAGGGGGTGAAGCGGAGATGCAAATTGCAGAGACCATTGAAATACTTTTAGACAAAATAGAACATCAAAGGATTGTAAATGAAGAACAGACTGTTGAAATGGGCAGTGAAGAGGAAAAGGAGGACAAAGCTGGGATACAAATGAAAAGAAGAAGATCGATCAAGGTAAAACCAAGTTTGGGCGGGGTAAGGAAAAAAGTAGTTAAAGAGGACTTGTTGAAAAATGTAAACCGATTTGAACTGTTAAAGGACATGGGGGAGATTGAATGATAAACGATGGTTTTTATGAATACTTTTTTCTGTCTTATGCTCATAAAGTTGGTAACTTTTAATGCAAGAGGACTTCAAGATGTAAGAAAGTTTGATAAAGTAAAAGAAATGTGTAAAAAAGAAGATATAATAATGCTACAAGAAACTAATTGGACCGATAGGTCTATAAATGAAATGAGGAAAAGGTGGAATGGTGAAATTCTGTATAATAATGGTGATGAAAGAAATGGTAGAGGTGTGGCAATTTTAATAAGGGAAAACAGTGGTGTAAGCTGTAAAGAAATATACAAAGATGAAATAGGGAAATGTTTGATAGTGGAAATGAGTTACGAAGAGAAGAACATATTACTGGTCAACATACATGCACCAACGAAAAAAGAAGAAAAGAGATCATTTTTTAACACTATCAAGACAATTGTGAGGAATTATAAATATATACTTATGATGGGGGATTTTAATACAGTTTTTAGCAGACAAGATATAGCGGAGGGTATGGGTTTCAAAAGCGATACGGGAAGGAAAGAGTTAAGATCACTAATGGAGGAAAATAATATAATGGATGTATGGAGGGAAAGGAATGAACACAAAAGAGAATACTCGAGAAGACAAATAGTAGGAAATTTCATTTATCAAACACGAATAGATATGGTTTTATGTACAAGGAATTTAGAATGTTTTATAGAGAAGTTAAGGTATGAAGAAACGAGGTTAAGTGATCATAAGCCTTTTTTTGTACATTTGGATTGGGATGTTGGGAAAAGAGGGCCAGGGGTATGGGTTTTAACCCTCTGGAGTCTAAGCTATTTTTGGGGCCTTGAGAAGTTTTGTCATGCCCTGACATTTGTGCTTTTTTCAGTTTCTTATAAATATCTAAATGGGTAAAGTCTAATATCACTGTAATCAGCACAAACTGGGCTATAATAATATGTGAAACCCATGCATGTACATGATTGTATTTTTGAGAAAAAAAATGTTATGCATGGTTAGTGAAAAACTAAAAATGTTAAATCACTTGAATAAGGGAATAAAACACATACATAAAATTGGTTGCCGGAAAAGTTGAGAACTGGAGCTTGTAGCCTAGAATTTTTCTTTCTGAATGATGTGAAAATCATCTTGTTTACTCACTCACAGAAAACAATATATTGATTTAAATTTTCTAAAACACTTTTTGTTGGTAAAAGTCATATGCGAGTAGGCGTCAACTATCATGAATATCATTGTGATTTACACCTGAGAAGACAAAGGCCTGCATAATGAGCTGCATAATGAGCCTCTCATTCAACTGTGCCACTGTGAGGGAGGACTTACAAGAAAGAGAACAAAATAAAAGTATATAATTTTATGTTTGTAGTTTATTAAGAATATATTTAATTATCCCACAACATAATTTAATATCCACTTGGGGGAGCAGTTAAACAGTTTATTAGGAACAATCAAAGCTGACTTTCAAATTTTTTGGCATCCTTTCTCTAGTCACACAATCCTTCAGAAATCCTTTTAACAATCTTATTTTCTACCAAATAAACCCCATTTATTATCATCATCATTATTATTATTATTATTAATGTTGAAAAGAGCTGATAATATTTTTCAGGTTTTTTTAGGGGGAATAAATCGAAAGAACTGCATTGTTTTTACATTTGTTAGAGTTATCTCTATTTGTCACATTCATATTATTTACATCAAGCTTTTGAATGGTATAGTATTGTATATTGTTATTGAAACTTCATAATGTTTCACTTGATTATACATTTAGTCAGGAATTATAGTTTGGAAAAAGTATTTGGAAAAAGTCTAACTAGTAAAATGTTTACACGTTATGTGAAAACTAGTACAAATAAATAAAGAGAGACTTACTCTGTTTATGATCTCTGCTGAATAAAGTGCTTCATTCTTTTTTCTGAGGAAATCCATTTCTCAAATCCTCAACCACATCACATCTTTTTGGGGTGAATTATGTCTTAGTCCTCTCATCGTGAAGCAAACAGTAAAATAAAATAAAAACTTGAAGAATAGTCTGGCTGCTTTTTCTTCTGTGTGGGCGTATTCAAGCCGCGCGCTTCAGTTTGAATCTGAATAGCGCGTTAAGCGCGGGGGCGTGGTCACATTAGATATAATGAGCGGAGATATGAAAAATAGACATCGCGTTGTTTTCATATGGATTACTTTATCTCAGAATATTTGTTTTCGGCAGCACTTGTTTAGTTTAAAAGTAGACATTCCAGGCTTTCTATAGATATCTCTCTCATGTCTCTTCGTTGAGTATTCACGGAGTTACAGTTCATTTTAATGAAATGTTTGTACATGACGATCAGCGGAGACAAAGACTGTAGACAGCGCACCTTGTTTGTTATCTTTATTTTATAAGTGCACAAAGGTTTTTTGTTATTATGTCTGTATCCAAAAAAAACTAGACCCTTTACAGATTCGATTGATGTATTGCTCTTATCTGTACGATTAAAACTGAGAGTGTAATTTAAGTTATTTTCGGGGTTATCAGGTGAAAATGACTCAAAACGCATATATGCGTTAATCGACTCGAAAGGGTTAAATACAGACATTTTAAAGGATGAGGATTATGTGGCAACAATAAAAGATACAATAAAAAAAGAAAAAGAGAATGAAATGTATTTAGAGGACAAAAGGATCTGGTGGGAGAACTTGAAATTTTTAGTGAAAAAAATCACTATTATTGTGTGTTAAAACAGAAATGCAAAAAGAATAAAGAAAAGGAAATAAGAGAAAGACTGGAGAAGCAAGTAAATGATGAAACAGAAGATATTCAAAAAATAAAAGAAATACAAGAAGAGCTGAAAGAGATGGAAGAGAATAGATATAAGGGGACAATGTTGAGGTGTAAAGCTAAATATCTGGTAGAAGGAGAAAAATGCACAAAGTTTTTTTTTGATCTTGAAAAAAGAAAAGGAAGAGTTGAAACTATAAAAGAAATACGAAAAGAAAATGGTGAAATGGTACATGAATGTGGGGAAATTTTAGAAGAGGTTAAAAACTATTTTGAAAAATTGTTTAGTACGGAAGGAGTAAAGGAGAGAGAAAAAAGGGAATTAATGGAATTAATAAAAATTAAAGTGAGTAAAGAGGAGAAGGAAGAATGCGATCAGACAATAAGTAAAGAAGAAATAGAAAGTACAATAAATGAATTGAACAAAAAGAAAAGCCCAGGCATTGATGGTCTAGGAAGTGAGTTTTACCAAACTTTTAAAGACCTTTTAGTAGATATTTTAAGAGATGTTTATGATGAGATTTTTGAAAAAGGAGGAATGATGTTAAGAATGGGAATGGGATTGATGAAGGTAATATACAAGAAAAAGGGGGAAAAAAATGAATTAAAAAATTATAGACCTATCACAATGTTAAATACTGATTTAAAGATTTTAGCAAAACTTTTAGCGAATAGATTAAAACAGATAATGCCAAATATAATAACAACAAATCAGGCATATGGAGTAAAAGGGAAAGACATTTCGGATGTAACAATGAGTATAAAAGACACGATAAGGTACATGAGAGATAAAAGGAAAGGAGGTTATATCATTAACTTAGATTTTGAAAAAGCTTTTGACAGGGTGGAACACGAATATTTATTTGATATTTTAAAAAGTTTTGGGTTTGGGGAGATTTTTATTAAATGGATTCAAATTTTATACAAGGGAGCAATGACAACAATAAAATGTAATGGGTTTTTAACAAAATGTTTTAGGATAACACGATCTATAAGACAAGGGTGTCCTTTATCAGCCCTGCTATATTCATTGGTGGCAGAACCGCTTGGACTAGCCATAAAGCAAGAAAGGGGAATTAAAGGAATAGAGATTGAACAAACAGGAAAAGAGAGTAAAATTTTTCAATATGCTGATGACAGTACCATTTTTGCTAGAGAAGAAGAAAGTGTCAAACAAGTAATGGAAATAGTACAGAGATTTTGCAAGGGGTCAGGAGGAAAAATAAATGAAGAAAAAACTGCATATATGAGATTTGGGCAGACGACAGACTTAGCAGAGAATTTTAAATTCAAGGAAGTAAAAGAAATGAAGATTTTAGGAATTTTAATGGGTAAAGATGAAGATAAAGTTAGGGAAATCATGTGGGAAGAAATAGTGGGAAGCATTGAAAGAAGACTGAACTTTTGGAAATTGAGGGCACTAAATTTAAAAGGGAAGGTTTTAATCTTGAATGTTTTAATGACTTCAAAACTGTGGTATTTTTTATATATGACATCTATGCCGGTGTGGGTGGAAAGAGGGTTGAAAAGATGTTTTTTAGATTTTTTATGGGTAGGGAAACCAGCTAGAATTGCGTACAATACTTTAATAGGGATGGAGGGAAAAGGAGGTTTGGGTTTAATCGATGTTGAGCAAAGGAAGAATAGTCTGAGAGTCAAATTAGTCAAAAAGTATCTGGATGAGGGAAACAAAGCAGAATGGAAAACAACAATGGGGATTTTTTTAAACAAATGTGGGAATTTTAATCTGGGAGATAATGTGTTATGGATGAGAACACAAGAATGGATAACAGAGGGGTTGCCAATGTTTTATAAAGAAGTTTTAAGGGCTTGGAGGAATTTTTTAACTACCGTTCAATACAACGTACATGGAAGAGAAAACATCTTAAATCAGCCATTATTCCTAAACACCGGCATTTTAAACCAAGGGAAGGAAATATATTTTAAAGAATTGATGGAAGTTGGAATAGTCAAAGTAAGAGATGTTTTATATGAATATAAAGAAGGCTTTTTACCAATGCAGTATATAGTAGATGTGATGGAGGAAGCAAAGGAAGAATTTAATAAACAAGAACTTAAAACTAAGTATGAAATTATAAAAAATGCAATACCCAAAGAATGGATAGAAAAGGTTGAAACTATGGAAGGGGGGAAAGAAGAAAAGGATGTGTACGCAATACTGGGAGAGAAATTGTGGCTTTTAAAAGAATGTACAGTGAAAATGTTTTATGTTTTTTTCATTGACATGATTTTTAAGAAACCTGTTGCAAACAAATTTTGGCAGAAGACATTTGAAGGTTTAAAAGAAGAAGATATTTGGAAAAACATGAAAGGGGAGATAATTGAGGTCAAATTGGAAAATTCTGAGTATTATATCAGACAAAGGGTGCTGTTTACTGATGTTATACTTAAAAAAATTGGGATGGAACAAAGTGCCATATGCAAAGTATGCAATGAGGAAGAGGAAGATTTTTTACATGCGTTTCTACACTGTAAGGCACTGAAGGATTTCAATGAAAAATGCAAAACTATAATTGTAAACCTGGGAGGGGAGCAAGATCGAGAGGATACAGAATTGGATAGGATCATTATGTTAGGTTTTGATGAGAAGGAAAAAAACAAAAAGGTGATCAATCTGTTTGTAATGTTAATGAAAAAAGTCATCTGGGAAAGAAGAGGAATTGCAAAACAAGAAGAAATTATAATGGATGTGTGGGGTTTGTTTAAAAGACGTTGGAAAAGGTATATAGAATGTTTGTATTGTTATTTTAAACAGGAACAAAAAAATAAGGAATTTGATAAAGTGTTTACTTCAGAGGTTTACTCAATTTTAAAGAAGTTTGAAATAGCATTTCCAGGAACAGAATGATGTGGAAGAGAAATATCTATTTAATCACATGAATGTCTTTGTTTTTATTTTATTTTTTATTTTTTAATTGGAATGTAAATTTCTTTTCTTAGAAGAGATGTAATGTATTATATGTGTTTTTCAAGAAAAAAAAAAAAAAAAAAACCTGGCTATGCCCGGTCTCGTCTGCTCTCCGAAGCTAAGCAGGTTTGGGCCTGGTTAGTACTTGGATGGGAGACCGCCTGGGAATACCAGGTGCTGTAAGCTTTTTGGAAACTTTTCACTTAGTATATAATAATTTTGCCAAAAAATAGAGTCAATGCCCGATCTCTGAATATTAGCAGGTTTGGGCCTGGTTAGTACATGGATGGGAGACTGCCTGGGAATACCAGGTGCTTTAAACTTTTTGGAAAATTTCACGATTTATATAATAATCTTGCAAAAAAAAAAGAGTCAATGCCCGATCTCTGAATCTTACCAGGCTTAGGTCTGGTTAGTACTTGGATGAGAGACTGCCTAGGAATACCAGGTGCTTTAAGCTTTTGGGTTTTCTTTCCTACTTATATAATGTACTGGCGATTAGATGGGCTGGTCTTTAAATAACCCTCTCTTTGCAGCAGTCCTTGCTTACGGCCATACCAACCTGGCTATGCCCGATCTCGTCTGCTCCCGGAAGCTAAGAAGGTTTGGGCCTGGTTAGTACTTGGATGGGAGACCGCCTGGGAATACCAGGTGCTGTAAGCTTTTTGGAAACTTTTCACTTAGTATATAATAATTTTGCCAAAAAAAAGAGTCAATGCCGATCTCTGAATATTAGCAGGTTTCGGACTGGTTACTACATGGATGGGAGACTGCCTGGGAATACCAGGTGCTTTAAACTTTTTGGAAAATTTCACGATTTATATAATAATCTTGCCAAAAAAAAAAAAAAAAGTCAATGCCCGATCTCTGAATATTAGCAGGTTTGGGCCTGGTTAGTACATGGATGGGAGACTGCCTGGGAATACCAGGTGCTTTAAACTTTTTGGAAAATTTCACGATTTATATAATAATCTTGCAAAAAAAAAAAAAAAAAGAGTCAATGCCCGATCTCTGAATCTTAGCAGGTTTAGGTCTGGTTAGTACTTGGATGAGAGACTGCCTAAGAATACCAGGTGCTTTAAGCTTTTGGGTTTTCTTTCCTACTTATATAATATACTGGCGATTAGATGGGCTGGTCTTTAAATAGCCCTCTCTTTGCAGCATTTTTCGCTTACAGCCATACCAACCTGGCTATGCCCGGTCTCGTCTGCTCTCCGAAGCTAAGCAGGTTTGGGCCTGGTTAGTACTTGGATGGGAGACCGCCTGGGAATACCAGGTGCTGTAAGCTTTTTGGAAACTTTTCACTTAGTATATAATAATTTTGCCAAAAAATAGAGTCAATGCCCGATCTCTGAATATTAACAGGTTTGGGCCTGGTTAGTACATGGATGGGAGACCGCCTGGGAATACCAGGTGCTGTAAGCTTTTTGGACATTTTTCACTTAGTATATAATAATTTTGCCAAAAAAAAGAGTCAATGCCGGTCTCTGAATATTAGCAGGTTTCGGACTGGTTACTACATGGATGGGAGATTGCTTGGGAATACCAGGTGCTTTAATCTTTTTGGAAAATTTCACGAATTATATAATAATCTTTCATTAAAAAAAAAAAAAAAAAAAAAAAAAAAGAGTCAATGCCCGATCTCTGAATCTTAGCAGGTTTAGGTCTGGTTAGTACTTTGATGAGAGACTGCCTAGGAATACCGGGTGCTGTAAGCTTTTTGGACATTTTTCACTTAGTATATAATAATTTTGCCAAAAAATAGAGTCAATGCCCGATCTCTGAATATTAGCAGGTTTGGGCCTGGTTAGTACATGGATGGGAGACTGCCTGGGAATACCAGGTGCTTTAAACTTTTTGGAAAATTTCACGATTTATATAATAATCTTGCAAAAAAAAGAGTCAATGCCCGATCTCTGAATCTTACCAGGCTTAGGTCTGGTTAGTACTTGGATGAGAGACTGCCTAGGAATACCAGGTGCTTTAAGCTTTTGGGTTTTCTTTCCTACTTATATAATGTACTGGCGATTAGATGGGCTGGTCTTTAAATAACCCTCTCTTTGCAGCAGTCTTTGCTTACGGCCGTACCAACCTGGCTATGCCCGATAGTGGTACAGTCCAGGAAGTGAGTAGCTGAAAGAGCAAACAGAGAATCTTTACATCTAAAATAGTATTTAAATTTGTTTTTATTTTTGAAATAACCTTTGTTTTCAAAAGTTAAAGTTTATTTTGTGTCTAAAGTGTTCCCCCAGCAGCCTTTGCTGTTTGGGGGACCATCAAATACAGTTTTATTTCTGTGATGGAAATAGAAAGCATGGCAGCAAACAAAGAACTCAAAATGAAAGACGGACAAGCAAACAATGGACAAAGCATGGATAATGACAGCGGAAAAGGACATCAATCTTCCATGAATGCAAGCGATGAAAGGAGGAATATCAGAAAAGAGGTATGTGGAGAACACCATGAGAAATATTCCAAAGAGTTGACTGTGGAAGTTGAAGTGGCAGGAACAGAAAACATCTCTATGATGGACTTATTAAGAGGTGTAAAGAAGGAGTGTGGAGAAGTGGTGGGATGCAGAGTGAGAGGAGAAAGGTCATACGAACTTACAATGAAGGATGATATGGCAAAGAGTAAACTGATGGACGGTGTTAGAGTAAAAGGAGCAATGGTGCACGCCAGAGACATTGTGAACAATGAAATGGTAGTGTCATTTATTAACCTGCCAGTTTATTTGGAAGATCAGAAGATTTTTGCAAAGCTGGAAGAATGGGGAGTTAAACCACTGTCTGCCATTAAGCGCCGGGTATGGCCAGGAACTGATATTTTAGATGGAACGAGATTTTTAAAAGTCCGGTTCACTGATGAAGTTCGCTCACTCCCATATTCAACCAGGTTTGAAACATTAAGAGGCACAGAGTACTTTCGTGTCATACACGACAGGCAGGTGCGTGTATGCAGGTTGTGCATTAAAACAGGACATTTATTTCGAGAATGCCCAGAGTTTAAATGTTTTTCATGTGGCAAGGTAGGCCACTATGCAAGGGAGTGTGGAGAGCAAACAGAGAGAGTAATAGAGGAGGAGGGTGAGCAACGTGAAGAGGATGAGAGGAGGGAGGACGATCAAACAGAGAAGCAAAGCACAGTGAGCGAGGATGACATGGAGGTTACAAAAGATGGAAGAGAAAGTGGTAATGGACAGGATGGAGCTGTAAGGGGACAGAGAGCTGGAACAGCTGGTGAGGAGGCCGATGATGGAGAAAGGAGGGAGGAGGAGGAAGAAGAGGAGGAGAAGCAAGATGAACAAGACGAAGAGGAGGAAGAGGATGAAGAGGATGTAAAGCTACTGGGAACTGAACAAGAGAAAAAAGTAGAGCAACAAGCAGTACCTCAAAGGAAAGAAAGTAAGATTCCTCAACGAACGCAGACAACACTACAAAAACTGACTGTTAAAAGAAAGGCGGAGAGAGATAAGGACAGAATTGAACTGATAAAAGAACAACGCTCTGGTACATGAATTCTATAATGGTATTATATGTTTTGGGTTAAAAATGAAATATATATATATAATTTTTTCTTTGATTTGCTGGCATGGTTTCTGTAACTTCAGTAAATGCAAATGGGTTAAGGAATATTAACAAGTTGAAGGAATTAAAATTTACATATAGGAGTGATATAATTTGTATTCAAGAAACAAATTGGGATGATGAAAAAGTGAGAGAAGTAAAGGATTTATGGAAGGGAGATATATACTTTAACAACGGTGCAAAAAATGCAAGGGGTGTAGCGATAATGATTAAAAAAGATAGGATTGAAAATGTAAGGCAGGTGTACAGAGATCAGATAGGGAGAATTTTAGTTGTAGAATTTAAATTCAGAGGTATTGAATTCAGATTAATTAATATATATGTTCCCAACGTGGAAAATGATAAGAGATGTTGTATTGAGGAGCTAAGGGATCTAATTGTTGGAAGGTGCATAATAGTAGGCGACTTTAACATTATATGTAGTAGATTGGATGTTGGGAAAGGAGGGAGTTTCAGGTGGGAAAAATCAAGATTAATGTTAATGGAAGTAATGAGGGATAAGGGATTACTTGACGTATGGAGACATGAGAATCCGGAGAAGAGAGAGTTCACAAGGAGGCAGATGAGAGAAGGGATATTAAAGCAGAGTAGGATTGATTTAGTGATAGTGCAGGGAGATACCATAAGTTACATTGATGAAATAAGACATCAGCAGAATAACTTTAGTGATCATGATGGGGTTAGATTTAGGATCAAAGTCGGAAGGAGAGAGGTGGGTGGAGGGATGTGGATACTAAATGCAGTGTATATTGAAGAAGAGGAATATAGACAACAGATGAAAGTTTTACTACTTCAGGAAAATCAGTGGTTGGAGGAATGCTTGGAGGAAGATGAAGTTAATAATGACATTGGTAAGAGATGGGAGGAGGTAAAAAATGAAATTAAAGCTTTAAGCATAAGGTATAGTAAGAAAAGAAAAGAGAGGATGATGAAAGAGGAAAGGGAGCTTAGAGAGCAAGTGAGGATAGAACTCAGCAGAGTAGATGATGAAGAAGGATATTGCATGGAAAAGTATATAGAAGCAAATATGAGGTTAGAGAGATATGAGAAAGAAAAATGCAAAGGAGCAATTTTAAGAAGTAAGGCGAAATATGCACTGGAAGGAGAAAAGTGCACAGGGTATTTCCTGGGTTTAGAAAAAAGAAGGCAAGGTAAGACATATATCCATGAAATATATTCAAAAAAGAGAGAGATAATAACAGACTATGTAGATATATTGGAGAGGGTGCAAGAGTTTTATGGTGAGTTGTATATGAGAGGATGTGTGGATGAGGCAAGTATAGAGGAAGTATTGAAGTGTGTAGAGAGGGAGCTAGGGGAAGAAGAAAAGGGATGGTGTGATAGAGAGATAGAGGAAGAAGAGGTTATAGCTGCAATAGAAGGTTTAAGAAGTGGGAAAAGCCCAGGAAGTGATGGGATAGGGACAGAATGGTACAAATTATATAAAAATGATGTAGCACCAATTTTAGTGGAAGTATATAAAGGAATGGAGAGAACAGAAATAATACAGAGTAAAATGGTAGAGGGAGTGATAACACTAGTTTTTAAGAAGGGGAATAAATTAGATTTAGAAAATTATAGGCCGATTAGCTTGTTGAACACAGACTACAAAATACTCACCAAAGTTTTGGCAAACAGGATGAAAAGAGTAATCGGAGATATTATTCAGCCAACACAAAGCTACAGCATTCCTGGAAGAGATATAGCAGATACAATTGGAACAATCAGAGATGTGATTGAGTATATGAAGAGGGATGGGAAGGGTGGGATAGTGTTGGGGATAGACTGGAACAAGGCCTTTGATAGGGTCGAACACAAGTTTTTATTTAAGGTCTTGGAAAAGTTTGGTTTTGGGGAGAGAATGGTAGGATGGGTGAGGAGATTGTATGGAAGTGCAAGAAGCTGTGTAAAGGTGAACGGAATATTGACAGATACATTTGATGTGGGAAGGTCAGTGCGGCAAGGCTGCCCGCTATCCGCTTTGTTATACGCCCTTTCTGTTGAACCTTTGGCATCATTAATTAAGAGAGACAAGAGAATAAGAGGAATTGAGTTGCCATATGGAGGGAAGTGTATAATTAACCAGTATGCCGATGACACAACAGTGACAGTAAGGGAAATAAGCAGTGTGGGAAAGGTTTTAGAGTTGGTGGAAAAATATGGAAAGGCATCAGGGGCGAAAATAAATAGAGAAAAATCTGAAATAATGTATATAGGAGAAGTAGAAAGATCTGATGTAGGTGTGAGGGTTGAGGAAAAGTACATGAAAGTGTTGGGTGTATATTTAGGGGTAGATTCAAAGGAGGCAAGGGATATAACATGGGCTGGAGTGATAAATAAGATAAGAACAGTTTGTATTGCATGGAAAGGAAGAAAATTAAGGATAAAAGGGAAAATAATTGTGGTTAATAATCTTATGCTGTCGGTATGTGTATATGTAATGAGTGTAATTGAAATGCCTGAGTGGGTGATGAATGAGTTAAATAAAATTGTACATGATTTTATATGGGAAGGCAAGGGAGTGAAAATTGCACAAAAAACATTAGTGGCGAGGAAACAGGAAGGTGGATTAAAGCTGATTGATTTAGAAACAAAAAAGTTGGCAATAAGAATAAAAACTGTTAAAAAATATATGGAAGGAAGATGGGAGTTTGGTTGGAGAGAATTTTTAAAGAAATACATTGATGATGTTGGAAGAATGGGAGAGTATGGGTGGTATATGGGCTTTAAGCAGTCAATGACTGTGGGAATGCCAGACATATACAGGGAGGTGATGGAGGCATGGAGGCAATTCCTGCCAAAAGTAGAATATGATTGCACAGAGGTGCACACATTTATAAATTTGCCATTGTTTTTAAATGATAAATTTAAACACAACAATAAAACATTGTATGAGCCCAAATTCTTAGAAGCCGGAATAAGGCAAGTGAAAGATATTATATATGAAGTTATTCCAGGTTTTCTTAGAAATAACTGTATATATGACTCAGTGTGTGAGTTGGATGGCATGGAGAGCAGAGTAAAGGTGGAAAATATATATGAAAGAATTAAAGCAAGTCTACCATCGAAATGGGTGAATGTTATAGAAAAAAGTTGTGTAAAGAAAAAACAACAGGATTTGCCTGAGATGTACATAATGAAAGACGGGGAAAAATATAATATAAAAAGCATTAGCGTAAAGAAAGTCTATGACCTGTTTATAATGGATCAAATAAAAGTGCCAGCATCTGAAAAAGTATGGAGTAGGGTGTTTGAAGACTTGGATGTAAAGAAAATATGGTCAAATATGGACATAAAATACAATACTATAGAATGTGAAAATAATGACTTCTTAATAAGACACAATAGAATCTATACAAATGTAGTACTAAACAAAATAAATAATGCTAATAATGTGATGTGTGATGTATGTAACAAGGAACATGAGACTTTTTTGCATTATTTTTTGCAATGTGATGAATTAAAAGATTTTTTTGTTTTCTTAAAAAGTCTATTAAAAAATAATTGTTTTGAGGACGTGAATTTGGAGGAGGGATGGGGAAAAATATTTTTATTTGGAGTGTTTCAGAAGACGACAGCAATAGACTTTTGGTTTATCAATTATGTTCTAAGCCACGCCAGATTAGCTGTTGTACTTAGACGGAATTATGCACACTTTGAAGGGAGAAAAGTCAAAATAAAAGACTTGTTCAAAGCAATAATGACAAGAGATATTGAAATGTGCTATAAATATGGGGGAGATGATGTGAAGGAATTCTTTGTAACTGGAAACAAATTCATAAAAGAAGGAGAGAGAAAAGAGGTTTTGTATAACTGGTAAAAATTATGTTCTGAAGGTAAGAAAAAAAAAAAAAAAAAAAAAAAAAAAAAAAAATGATGAAATGATTATGTTGTTTAATGTGAACAACTGAAATTGAACTGTACATTTGTGAATTTCAATAAAAAGAAAAAAAAAAAAAAAAAAAAAGGCTATGCCCGATCTCGTCTGCTCTCGGAAGCTAAGCAGGTTTGGGCCTGGTTAGTACTTGGATGGGAGACCGCCTGGGAATACCAGGTGCTGTAAGCTTTTTGGAAACTTTTCACTTAGTATATAATAATTTTGCCAAAAAATAGAGTCAATGCTCGATCTCTGAATATTAGCAGGTTTGGGCCTGGTTAGTACATGGATGGGAGACTGCCTGGGAATACCAGGTGCTTTAAACTTTTTGGAAAATTTCACGATTTATATAATAATCTTGCAAAAAAAAAAAAAAAAAAAGTCAATGCCCGATCTCTGAATATTAGCAGGTTTGGGCCTGGTTAGTACATGGATGGGAGACTGCCTGGGAATACCAGGTGCTTTAAACTTTTTGGAAAATTTCACGATTTATATAATAATCTTGCAAAAAAAAAAGAGTCAATGCCCGATCTCTGAATCTTACCAGGCTTAGGTCTGGTTAGTACTTGGATGAGAGACTGCCTAGGAATACCAGGTGCTTTAAGCTTTTGGGTTTTCTTTCCTACTTATATAATATACTGGCGATTAGATGGGCTGATCTTTAAATAGCCCTCTCTTTGCAGCAATCTTTGCTTACGGCCATACCAACCTGGCTATGCCCGATCTCGTCTGCTCCCGGAAGCTAAGCAGGTTTGGGCCTGGTTAGTACTTGGATGGGAGACCGCCTGGGAATACCAGGTGCTGTAAGCTTTTTGGAAACTTTTCACTTAGTATATAATAATTTTGCCAAAAAAAAGAGTCAATGCCGATCTCTGAATATTAGCAGGTTTCGGACTGGTTACTACATGGATGGGAGACTGCCTGGGAATACCAGGTGCTTTAAACTTTTTGGAAAATTTCACGATTTATATAATAATCTTGCCAAAAAAAAAAAAAAAAAAGTCAATGCCCGATCTCTGAATATTAGCAGGTTTGGGCCTGGTTAGTACATGGATGGGAGACTGCCTGGGAATACCAGGTGCTTTAAACTTTTTGGAAAATTTCACGATTTATATAATAATCTTGCAAAAAAAAAAAAAAAAAAAAAGAGTCAATGCCCGATCTCTGAATCTTAGCAGGTTTAGGTCTGGTTAGTACTTGGATGAGAGACTGCCTAAGAATACCAGGTGCTTTAAGCTTTTGGGTTTTCTTTCCTACTTATATAATATACTGGCGATTAGATGGGCTGGTCTTTAAATAGCCCTCTCTTTGCAGCATTTTTCGCTTACAGCCATACCAACCTGGCTATGCCC
Source organism: Carassius gibelio (assembly GCF_023724105.1). Taxonomy (NCBI): domain Eukaryota; kingdom Metazoa; phylum Chordata; class Actinopteri; order Cypriniformes; family Cyprinidae; genus Carassius; species Carassius gibelio. Next base: position 22,894,031 of record NC_068380.1, on the reverse strand, counting down.
GGTCTCGTCTGCTCTCCGAAGCTAAGCAGGTTTGGGCCTAGTTAGTACTTGGATGGGAGACCGCCTGGGAATACCAGGTGCTGTAAGTTTTTTGGAAACTTTTCACTTAGTATATAATAATTTTGCCAAAAAATAGAGTCAATGGCCGATCTCTGAATATTAGCAGGTTTGGGCCTGGTTAGTACATGGATGGGAGACTGCCTGGGAATACCAGGTGCTTTAAACTTTTTTTGGAAAATTTCACGATTTATATAATAATCTTGCAAAAAAAAAAAAAAAAAAGAGTCAATGCCCGATCTCTGAATCTTACAAGGTTTAGGTCTGGTTAGTACTTGGATGAGAGACTGCCTAGGAATACCAGGTGCTTTAAGCTTTTGGGTTTTCTTTCCTACTTATATAATATACTGGCGATTAGATGGGCCGCTCTTTAAATAGCCCTCTCTTTGCAGCATTTTTCGCTTACAGCCATACCATCCTGGCTATGCCCGATCTCGTCTGCTCTCGGAAGCTAAGCAGGTTTGGGCCTGGTTAGTACTTGGATGGGAGACCGCCTGGGAATACCAGGTGCTGTAAGCTTTTTGGAAACTTTTCACTTAGTATATAATAATTTTGCCAAAAAATAGAGTCAATGCTCGATCTCTGAATATTAGCAGGTTTGGGCCTGGTTAGTACATGGATGGGAGACTGCCTGGGAATACCAGGTGCTTTAAACTTTTTGGAAAATTTCACGATTTATATAATAATCTTGCAAAAAAAAAAAAAAAAAAAGTCAATGCCCGATCTCTGAATATTAGCAGGTTTGGGCCTGGTTAGTACATGGATGGGAGACTGCCTGGGAATACCAGGTGCTTTAAACTTTTTGGAAAATTTCACGATTTATATAATAATCTTGCAAAAAAAAAAGAGTCAATGCCCGATCTCTGAATCTTACCAGGCTTAGGTCTGGTTAGTACTTGGATGAGAGACTGCCTAGGAATACCAGGTGCTTTAAGCTTTTGGGTTTTCTTTCCTACTTATATAATATACTGGCGATTAGATGGGCTGATCTTTAAATAGCCCTCTCTTTGCAGCAATCTTTGCTTACGGCCATACCAACCTGGCTATGCCCGATCTCGTCTGCTCCCGGAAGCTAAGCAGGTTTGGGCCTGGTTAGTACTTGGATGGGAGACCGCCTGGGAATACCAGGTGCTGTAAGCTTTTTGGAAACTTTTCACTTAGTATATAATAATTTTGCCAAAAAAAAGAGTCAATGCCGATCTCTGAATATTAGCAGGTTTCGGACTGGTTACTACATGGATGGGAGACTGCCTGGGAATACCAGGTGCTTTAAACTTTTTGGAAAATTTCACGATTTATATAATAATCTTGCCAAAAAAAAAAAAAAAAAAGTCAATGCCCGATCTCTGAATATTAGCAGGTTTGGGCCTGGTTAGTACATGGATGGGAGACTGCCTGGGAATACCAGGTGCTTTAAACTTTTTGGAAAATTTCACGATTTATATAATAATCTTGCAAAAAAAAAAAAAAAAAAAAGAGTCAATGCCCGATCTCTGAATCTTAGCAGGTTTAGGTCTGGTTAGTACTTGGATGAGAGACTGCCTAAGAATACCAGGTGCTTTAAGCTTTTGGGTTTTCTTTCCTACTTATATAATATACTGGCGATTAGATGGGCTGGTCTTTAAATAGCCCTCTCTTTGCAGCATTTTTCGCTTACAGCCATACCAACCTGGCTATGCCCGGTCTCGTCTGCTCTCCGAAGCTAAGCAGGTTTGGGCCTAGTTAGTACTTGGATGGGAGACCGCCTGGGAATACCAGGTGCTGTAAGTTTTTTGGAAACTTTTCACTTAGTATATAATAATTTTGCCAAAAAATAGAGTCAATGGCCGATCTCTGAATATTAGCAGGTTTGGGCCTGGTTAGTACATGGATGGGAGACTGCCTGGGAATACCAGGTGCTTTAAACTTTTTTTGGAAAATTTCACGATTTATATAATAATCTTGCAAAAAAAAAAAAAAAAAAGAGTCAATGCCCGATCTCTGAATCTTACAAGGTTTAGGTCTGGTTAGTACTTGGATGAGAGACTGCCTAGGAATACCAGGTGCTTTAAGCTTTTGGGTTTTCTTTCCTACTTATATAATATACTGGCGATTAGATGGGCCGCTCTTTAAATAGCCCTCTCTTTGCAGCATTTTTCGCTTACAGCCATACCATCCTGGCTATGCCCGGTCTCGTCTGCTCTCCGAAGCTAAGCAGGTTTGGGCCTGGTTAGTACTTGGATGGGAGACCGCCTGGGAATACCAGGTGCTGTAAGCTTTTTGGAAACTTTTCACTTAGTATATAATAATTTTGCCAAAAAAATAGAGTCAATGCCCGGTCTCTGAATATTAGCAGGTTTGGGCCTGGTTAGTACATGGATCGGATACTGCCTGGGAATACCAGGTGCTTTAAACTTTTTGGAAAATTTCACGATTTATATAATAATCTTGCAGAAAAAAAAAAAAAAAGTCAATGCCCGATCTCTGAATATTAGCAGGTTTGGGCCTGGTTAGTACATGGATGGGAGACTGCCTGGGAATACCAGGTGCTTTAAACTTTTTGGAAAGTTTCACGATTTATATAATAATCTTGCAAAAAAAAAAAAAGAGTCAATGCCTGATCTCTGAATCTTACCAGGTTTAGGTCTGGTTAGTACTTGGATGAGAGACTGCCTAGGAATACCAGGTGCTTTAAGCTTTTGGGTTTTCTTTCCTACTTATATAATATACTGGCGATTAGATGGGCTGCTCTTTAAATAGCCCTCTCTTTGCAGCATTTTTCGCTTACAGCTATACCAACCTGGCTATGCCCGGTCTCGTCTGCTCTCCGAAGCTAAGCAGGTTTGGGCCTGGTTAGTACTTGGATGGGAGACCGCCTGGGAATACCAGGTGCTGTACGCTTTTTGGAAACTTTTCACTTAGTATATAATAATTTTGCCAAAAAATAGAGTCAATGCCCGATCTCTGAATATTAGCAGGTTTGGGCCTGGTTAGTACATGGATGGGAGACTGCCTGGGAATACCAGGTGCTTTAAACTTTTTGGAAAATTTCACGATTTATATAATAATCTTGCAAAAAAAAAAAAAAAAGAGTCAATGCCCGATCTCTGAATCTTAGCAGGTTTAGGTCTGGTTAGTACTTGGATGAGAGACTGCCTAAGAATACCAGGTGCTTTAAGCTTTTGGGTTTTCTTTCCTACTTATATAATATACTGGCGATTAGATGGGCTGGTCTTTAAATAGCCCTCTCTTTGCAGCATTTTTCGCTTATAGCCATACCAACCTGGCTATGCCCGGTCTCGTCTGCTCTCCGAAGCTAAGCAGGTTTGGGCCTGGTTAGTACTTGGATGGGAGACCGCCTGGGAATACCAGGTGCTGTAAGCTTTTTGGAAACTTTTCACTTAGTATATAATAATTTTGCCAAAAAATAGAGTCAATGCCCGATCTCTGAATATTAGCAGGTTTGGGCCTGGTTAGTACATGGATGGGAGACTGCCTGGGAATACCAGGTGCTTTAAACTTTTTGGAAAATTTCACGATTTATATAATAATCTTGCAAAAAAAAAAGAGTCAATGCCCGATCTCTGAATCTTACCAGGCTTAGGTCTGGTTAGTACTTGGATGAGAGACTGCCTAGGAATACCAGGTGCTTTAAGCTTTTGGGTTTTCTTTCCTACTTATATAATGTACTGACGATTAGATGGGCTGGTCTTTAAATAGCCCTCTCTTTGCAGCAGTCTTCGCTTACGGCCATACCAACCTGGCTATGCCCGATCTCGTCTGCTCTCGGAAGCTAAGCAGGTTTGGGCCTGGTTAGTACT
>NC_068380.1:22877674-22887674 GCF_023724105.1 Carassius gibelio | reverse complement strand
TGCCTAGGAATACCAGGTGCTTTAAGCTTTTGGGTTTTCTTTCCTACTTATATAATGTACTGACGATTAGATGGGCTGGTCTTTAAATAGCCCTCTCTTTGCAGCAGTCTTCGCTTACGGCCATACCAACCTGGCTATGCCCGATCTCGTCTGCTCTCGGAAGCTAAGCAGGTTTGGGCCTGGTTAGTACTTGGATGGGAGACCGCCTGGGAATACCAGGTGCTGTAAGCTTTTCACTTAGTATATAATAATTTTGCCAAAAAATAGAGTCAATGCTCGATCTCTGAATATTAGCAGGTTTGGGCCTGGTTAGTACATGGATGGGAGACTGCCTGGGAATACCAGGTGCTTTAAACTTTTTGGAAAATTTCACGATTTATATAATAATCTTGCAAAAAAAAAAAAAAAAAGTCAATGCCCGATCTCTGAATATTAGCAGGTTTGGGCCTGGTTAGTACATGGATGGGAGACTGCCTGGGAATACCAGGTGCTTTAAACTTTTTGGAAAATTTCACGATTTATATAATAATCTTGCAAAAAAAAAAGAGTCAATGCCCGATCTCTGAATCTTACCAGGCTTAGGTCTGGTTAGTACTTGGATGAGAGACTGCCTAGGAATACCAGGTGCTTTAAGCTTTTGGGTTTTCTTTCCTACTTATATAATATACTGGCGATTAGATGGGCTGATCTTTAAATAGCCCTCTCTTTGCAGCAGTCTTTGCTTACGGCCATACCAACCTGGCTATGCCCGATCTCGTCTGCTCCCGGAAGCTAAGCAGGTTTGGGCCTGGTTAGTACTTGGATGGGAGACCGCCTGGGAATACCAGGTGCTGTAAGCTTTTTGGAAACTTTTCACTTAGTATATAATAATTTTGACAAAAAAAAGAGTCAATGCCGATCTCTGAATATTAGCAGGTTTCGGACTGGTTACTACATGGATGGGAGACTGCCTGGGAATACCAGGTGCTTTAAACTTTTTGGAAAATTTCACGATTTATATAATAATCTTGCCAAAAAAAACAAAAAAAAAGTCAATGCCCGATCTCTGAATATTAGCAGGTTTGGGCCTGGTTAGTACATGGATGGGAGACTGCCTGGGAATACCAGGTGCTTTAAACTTTTTGGAAAATTTCACGATTTATATAATAATCTTGCAAAAAAAAAAAAAAAAAGAGTCAATGCCCGATCTCTGAATCTTAGCAGGTTTAGGTCTGGTTAGTACTTGGATGAGAGACTGCCTAAGAATACCAGGTGCTTTAAGCTTTTGGGTTTTCTTTCCTACTTATATAATATACTGGCGATTAGATGGGCTGGTCTTTAAATAGCCCTCTCTTTGCAGCATTTTTCGCTTACAGCCATACCAACCTGGCTATGCCCGGTCTCGTCTGCTCTCCGAAGCTAAGCAGGTTTGGGCCTGGTTAGTACTTGGATGGGAGACCGCCTGGGAATACCAGGTGCTGTAAGCTTTTTGGAAACTTTTCACTTAGTATATAATAATTTTGCCAAAAAATAGAGTCAATGCCCGATCTCTGAATATTAGCAGGTTTGGGCCTGGTTAGTACATGGATGGGAGACTGCCTGGGAATACCAGGTGCTTTAAACTTTTTGGAAAACTTCACGATTTATATAATAATCTTGCCAAAAAAAAAAAAAAAAAGTCAATGCCCGATCTCTGAATATTAGCAGGTTTGGGCCTGGTTAGTACATGGATGGGAGACTGCCTGGGAATACCAGGTGCTTTAAACTTTTTGGAAAATTTCACGATTTATATAATAATCTTGCAAATAAAAAAAAAAAAGAGTCAATGCCCGATCTCTGAATCTTAGCAGGTTTAGGTCTGGTTAGTACTTGGATGAGAGACTGCCTAAGAATACCAGGTGCTTTAAGCTTTTGGGTTTTCTTTCCTACTTATATAATATACTGGCGATTAGATGGGCTGGTCTTTAAATAGCCCTCTCTTTGCAGCATTTTTCGCTTACAGCCATACCAACCTGGCTATGCCCGGTCTCGTCTGCTCTCCGAAGCTAAGCAGGTTTGGGCCTAGTTAGTACTTGGATGGGAGACCGCCTGGGAATACCAGGTGCTGTAAGTTTTTTGGAAACTTTTCACTTAGTATATAATAATTTTGCCAAAAAATAGAGTCAATGGCCGATCTCTGAATATTAGCAGGTTTGGGCCTGGTTAGTACATGGATGGGAGACTGCCTGGGAATACCAGGTGCTTTAAACTTTTTTGGGAAAATTTCACGATTTATATAATAATCTTGCAAAAAAAAAAAAAAAAAGAGTCAATGCCCGATCTCTGAATCTTACAAGGTTTAGGTCTGGTTAGTACTTGGATGAGAGACTGCCTAGGAATACCAGGTGCTTTAAGCTTTTGGGTTTTCTTTCCTACTTATATAATATACTGGCGATTAGATGGGCCGCTCTTTAAATAGCCCTCTCTTTGCAGCATTTTTCGCTTACAGCCATACCATCCTGGCTATGCCCGGTCTCGTCTGCTCTCCGAAGCTAAGCAGGTTTGGGCCTGGTTAGTACTTGGATGGGAGACCGCCTGGGAATACCAGGTGCTGTAAGCTTTTCACTTAGTATATAATAATTTTGCCAAAAAATAGAGTCAATGCTCGATCTCTGAATATTAGCAGGTTTGGGCCTGGTTAGTACATGGATGGGAGACTGCCTGGGAATACCAGGTGCTTTAAACTTTTTGGAAAATTTCACGATTTATATAATAATCTTGCAAAAAAAAAAAAAAAAAGTCAATGCCCGATCTCTGAATATTAGCAGGTTTGGGCCTGGTTAGTACATGGATGGGAGACTGCCTGGGAATACCAGGTGCTTTAAACTTTTTGGAAAATTTCACGATTTATATAATAATCTTGCAAAAAAAAAAGAGTCAATGCCCGATCTCTGAATCTTACCAGGCTTAGGTCTGGTTAGTACTTGGATGAGAGACTGCCTAGGAATACCAGGTGCTTTAAGCTTTTGGGTTTTCTTTCCTACTTATATAATATACTGGCGATTAGATGGGCTGATCTTTAAATAGCCCTCTCTTTGCAGCAGTCTTTGCTTACGGCCATACCAACCTGGCTATGCCCGATCTCGTCTGCTCCCGGAAGCTAAGCAGGTTTGGGCCTGGTTAGTACTTGGATGGGAGACCGCCTGGGAATACCAGGTGCTGTAAGCTTTTTGGAAACTTTTCACTTAGTATATAATAATTTTGCCAAAAAAAAGAGTCAATGCCGATCTCTGAATATTAGCAGGTTTCGGACTGGTTACTACATGGATGGGAGACTGCCTGGGAATACCAGGTGCTTTAAACTTTTTGGAAAATTTCACGATTTATATAATAATCTTGCCAAAAAAAAAAAAAAAAAAAGTCAATGCCCGATCTCTGAATATTAGCAGGTTTGGGCCTGGTTAGTACATGGATGGGAGACTGCCTGGGAATACCAGGTGCTTTAAACTTTTTGGAAAATTTCACGATTTATATAATAATCTTGCAAAAAAAAAAAAAAAAAGAGTCAATGCCCGATCTCTGAATCTTAGCAGGTTTAGGTCTGGTTAGTACTTGGATGAGAGACTGCCTAAGAATACCAGGTGCTTTAAGCTTTTGGGTTTTCTTTCCTACTTATATAATATACTGGCGATTAGATGGGCTGGTCTTTAAATAGCCCTCTCTTTGCAGCATTTTTCGCTTACAGCCATACCAACCTGGCTATGCCCGGTCTCGTCTGCTCTCCGAAGCTAAGCAGGTTTGGGCCTGGTTAGTACTTGGATGGGAGACCGCCTGGGAATACCAGGTGCTGTAAGCTTTTTGGAAACTTTTCACTTAGTATATAATAATTTTGACAAAAAATAGAGTCAATGCCCGATCTCTGAATATTAGCAGGTTTGGGCCTGGTTAGTACATGGATGGGAGACTGCCTGGGAATACCAGGTGCTTTAAACTTTTTGGAAAACTTCACGATTTATATAATAATCTTGCCAAAAAAAAAAAAAAAAAGTCAATGCCCGATCTCTGAATATTAGCAGGTTTGGGCCTGGTTAGTACATGGATGGGAGACTGCCTGGGAATACCAGGTGCTTTAAACTTTTTGGAAAATTTCACGATTTATATAATAATCTTGCAAAAAAAAAAAAAAAAAGAGTCAATGCCCGATCTCTGAATCTTAGCAGGTTTAGGTCTGGTTAGTACTTGGATGAGAGACTGCCTAAGAATACCAGGTGCTTTAAGCTTTTGGGTTTTCTTTCCTACTTATATAATATACTGGCGATTAGATGGGCTGGTCTTTAAATAGCCCTCTCTTTGCAGCATTTTTCGCTTACAGCCATACCAACCTGGCTATGCCCGGTCTCGTCTGCTCTCCGAAGCTAAGCAGGTTTGGGCCTAGTTAGTACTTAGATGGGAGACCGCCTGGGAATACCAGGTGCTGTAAGTTTTTTGGAAACTTTTCACTTAGTATATAATAATTTTGCCAAAAAATAGAGTCAATGGCCGATCTCTGAATATTAGCAGGTTTGGGCCTGGTTAGTACATGGATGGGAGACTGCCTGGGAATACCAGGTGCTTTAAACTTTTTTTGGAAAATTTCACGATTTATATAATAATCTTGCAAAAAAAAAAAAAAAAAGAGTCAATGCCCGATCTCTGAATCTTACAAGGTTTAGGTCTGGTTAGTACTTGGATGAGAGACTGCCTAGGAATACCAGGTGCTTTAAGCTTTTGGGTTTTCTTTCCTACTTATATAATATACTGGCGATTAGATGGGCCGCTCTTTAAATAGCCCTCTCTTTGCAGCATTTTTCGCTTACAGCCATACCATCCTGGCTATGCCCGGTCTCGTCTGCTCTCCGAAGCTAAGCAGGTTTGGGCCTGGTTAGTACTTGGATGGGAGACCGCCTGGGAATACCAGGTGCTGTAAGCTTTTTGGAAACTTTTCACTTAGTATATAATAATTTTGCCAAAAAAATAGAGTCAATGCCCGGTCTCTGAATATTAGCAGGTTTGGGCCTGGTTAGTACATGGATCGGATACTGCCTGGGAATACCAGGTGCTTTAAACTTTTTGGAAAATTTCACGATTTATATAATAATCTTGCAGAAAAAAAAAAAAAAGTCAATGCCCGATCTCTGAATATTAGCAGGTTTGGGCCTGGTTAGTACATGGATGGGAGACTGCCTGGGAATACCAGGTGCTTTAAACTTTTTGGAAAGTTTCACGATTTATATAATAATCTTGCAAAAAAAAAAAAAGAGTCAATGCCTGATCTCTGAATCTTACCAGGTTTAGGTCTGGTTAGTACTTGGATGAGAGACTGCCTAGGAATACCAGGTGCTTTAAGCTTTTGGGTTTTCTTTCCTACTTATATAATATACTGGCGATTAGATGGGCTGCTCTTTAAATAGCCCTCTCTTTGCAGCATTTTTCGCTTACAGCCATACCAACCTGGCTATGCCCGGTCTCGTCTGCTCTCCGAAGCTAAGCAGGTTTGGGCCTGGTTAGTACTTGGATGGGAGACCGCCTGGGAATACCAGGTGCTGTACGCTTTTTGGAAACTTTTCACTTAGTATATAATAATTTTGCCAAAAAATAGAGTCAATGCCCGATCTCTGAATATTAGCAGGTTTGGGCCTGGTTAGTACATGGATGGGAGACTGCCTGGGAATACCAGGTGCTTTAAACTTTTTGGAAAATTTCACGATTTATATAATAATCTTGCAAAAAAAAAAAAAAAAAGAGTCAATGCCCGATCTCTGAATCTTAGCAGGTTTAGGTCTGGTTAGTACTTGGATGAGAGACTGCCTAAGAATACCAGGTGCTTTAAGCTTTTGGGTTTTCTTTCCTACTTATATAATATACTGGCGATTAGATGGGCTGGTCTTTAAATAGCCCTCTCTTTGCAGCATTTTTCGCTTATAGCCATACCAACCTGGCTATGCCCGGTCTCGTCTGCTCTCCGAAGCTAAGCAGGTTTGGGCCTGGTTAGTACTTGGATGGGAGACCGCCTGGGAATACCAGGTGCTGTAAGCTTTTTGGAAACTTTTCACTTAGTATATAATAATTTTGCCAAAAAATAGAGTCAATGCCCGATCTCTGAATATTAGCAGGTTTGGGCCTGGTTAGTACATGGATGGGAGACTGCCTGGGAATACCAGGTGCTTTAAACTTTTTGGAAAATTTCACGATTTATATAATAATCTTGCAAAAAAAAAAGAGTCAATGCCCGATCTCTGAATCTTACCAGGCTTAGGTCTGGTTAGTACTTGGATGAGAGACTGCCTAGGAATACCAGGTGCTTTAAGCTTTTGGGTTTTCTTTCCTACTTATATAATGTACTGACGATTAGATGGGCTGGTCTTTAAATAGCCCTCTCTTTGCAGCAGTCTTCGCTTACGGCCATACCAACCTGGCTATGCCCGATCTCGTCTGCTCTCGGAAGCTAAGCAGGTTTGGGCCTGGTTAGTACTTGGATGGGAGACCGCCTGGGAATACCAGGTGCTGTAAGCTTTTTGGAAACTTTTCACTTAGTATATAATAATTTTGACAAAAAATAGAGTCAATGCCCGATCTCTGAATATTAGCAGGTTTGGGCCTGGTAAGTACATGGATGGGAGACTGCCTGGGAATACCAGGTGCTTTAAACTTTTTGGAAAATTTCACGATTTATATAATAATCTTGCCAAAAAAAAAAAAAAAAAAAGTCAATGCCCGATCTCTGAATATTAGCAGGTTTGGGCCTGGTTAGTACATGGATGGGAGACTGCCTGGGAATACCAGGTGCTTTAAACTTTTTGGAAAATTTCACGATTTATATAATAATCTTGCAAAAAAAAAAAAAAAAAGAGTCAATGCCCGATCTCTGAATCTTAGCAGGTTTAGGTCTGGTTAGTACTTGGATGAGAGACTGCCTAAGAATACCAGGTGCTTTAAGCTTTTGGGTTTTCTTTCCTACTTATATAATATACTGGCGATTAGATGGGCTGGTCTTTAAATAGCCCTCTCTTTGCAGCATTTTTCGCTTACGGCCATACCAACCTGGTGGCGCTAGTGAGTAATACAGGAAGTGAGTGGGCAGTTTGAGCAGTTGGTGAGAGAGGCTCACCTTTTTTGATTTGTGTTTTGTTCATTATTTTTTGGGAAAAGCTTTATTTAGTTTTTTTGTTTGTTTTTTTTTCTCCTCCCAGCAGCTCACGCTGTTTGGGGGGGGAGTTTTTTTTGGCTTTAATTTTCAAAATGGATAGATTACCGGCAACGACCACAGCAATGGCACGAGAAACACGGAGTGGAAATGAAATCGATCTTGAACAAAGACACAGAGATGGACATGAAAAAGAAACAAAGAAGGAAACCTGGAAAAGAGTTTACAAAAAGGAAGCAACAGTAACAGTGGACTTAATGGATTTGGATGATGTGAGAGCAGTGGATATTATAATGTCAGTGACAGAAAAAGTTGGAGAAGGGAAAATCTTGGCGGTTCGACCGAAACAAACAAGATGTTATGAGGTGACTTTGGAGACCGAGGAAGACATCGAGGAGCTGATGAATGGAATACTAATCAAAGGAAAAACCTGTGAGGTAACAAGACTTCAAAACAGAGATTTTGTTGTTTCTTTTATGCATCTCCCTGTTTACATGGACGATGAGGACATTTTAAAGAAATTGGAAGGATGGGGAGTTCTCCCCATCTCTAAAATAAAGAGACGGTTTTATCCTGGCACAAATATTGAAGATGGAACAAGATTTGTAAAAACAAGATTCCCCAGAGAAGTGATCTCACTCCCGTATAGCACCAAGTTTGTCACAGCAGAAGGACCACAGCACTTTCGGGTCATGCATAGCCAGCAGGTAAAGACATGTAGGTTGTGCATGAGCCCAGAGCATATGGTGAAAGACTGTCCGCAGTTTATATGTTACAAATGCAATGAGAGAGGACACATGGCGAGGGACTGCAGGGTGGTAAAATGCCCGGATTGCGAGGAGGTGCTAAGCAAGTGTGAATGCTGGATGGGAAACGAGGAAGAAGATGAAAAAGGTGTGAGTGGGCAGATGCATGACAATGAAAAGGAGCAAGAGGAAGGAACAACAACAACACAGATTAATGAAACCAACGAAAATAAGGACAAAGGAGAACAGAGAGAAGAAAGTTGCATACAGGATAAACAATCACAGCAAGGGGGTGAAGCGGAGATGCAAATTGCAGAGACCATTGAAATACTTTTAGACAAAATAGAACATCAAAGGATTGTAAATGAAGAACAGACTGTTGAAATGGGCAGTGAAGAGGAAAAGGAGGACAAAGCTGGGATACAAATGAAAAGAAGAAGATCGATCAAGGTAAAACCAAGTTTGGGCGGGGTAAGGAAAAAAGTAGTTAAAGAGGACTTGTTGAAAAATGTAAACCGATTTGAACTGTTAAAGGACATGGGGGAGATTGAATGATAAACGATGGTTTTTATGAATACTTTTTTCTGTCTTATGCTCATAAAGTTGGTAACTTTTAATGCAAGAGGACTTCAAGATGTAAGAAAGTTTGATAAAGTAAAAGAAATGTGTAAAAAAGAAGATATAATAATGCTACAAGAAACTAATTGGACCGATAGGTCTATAAATGAAATGAGGAAAAGGTGGAATGGTGAAATTCTGTATAATAATGGTGATGAAAGAAATGGTAGAGGTGTGGCAATTTTAATAAGGGAAAACAGTGGTGTAAGCTGTAAAGAAATATACAAAGATGAAATAGGGAAATGTTTGATAGTGGAAATGAGTTACGAAGAGAAGAACATATTACTGGTCAACATACATGCACCAACGAAAAAAGAAGAAAAGAGATCATTTTTTAACACTATCAAGACAATTGTGAGGAATTATAAATATATACTTATGATGGGGGATTTTAATACAGTTTTTAGCAGACAAGATATAGCGGAGGGTATGGGTTTCAAAAGCGATACGGGAAGGAAAGAGTTAAGATCACTAATGGAGGAAAATAATATAATGGATGTATGGAGGGAAAGGAATGAACACAAAAGAGAATACTCGAGAAGACAAATAGTAGGAAATTTCATTTATCAAACACGAATAGATATGGTTTTATGTACAAGGAATTTAGATTGTTTTATAGAGAAGTTAAGGTATGAAGAAACGAGGTTAAGTGATCATAAGCCTTTTTTTGTACATTTGGATTGGGATGTTGGGAAAAGAGGGCCAGGGGTATGGGTTTTAAATACAGACATTTTAAAGGATGAGGATTATGTGGCAACAATAAAAGATACAATAAAAAAAGAAAAAGAGAATGAAATGTATTTAGAGGACAAAAGGATCTGGTGGGAGAACTTGAAATTTTTAGTGAAAAAAATCACTATTAGTTATTGTGTGTTAAAACAGAAATGCAAAAAGAATAAAGAAAAGGAAATAAGAGAAAGACTGGAGAAGCAAGTAAATGATGAAACAGAAGATATTCAAAAAATAAAAGAAATACAAGAAGAGCTGAAAGAGATGGAAGAGAATAGATATAAGGGGGCAATGTTGAGGTGTAAAGCTAAATATCTGGTAGAAGGAGAAAAATGCACAAAGTTTTTTTTTGATCTTGAAAAAAGAAAAGGAAGAGTTGAAACTATAAAAGAAATACGAAAAGAAAATGGTGAAATGGTACATGAATGTGGGGAAATTTTAGAAGAGGTTAAAAACTATTTTGAAAAATTGTTTAGTACGGAAGGAGTAAAGGAGAGAGAAAAAAGGGAATTAATGGAATTAATAAAAATTAAAATGAGTAAAGAGGAGAAGGAAGAATGCGATCAGACAATAAGTAAAGAAGAAATAGAAAGTACAATAAATGAATTGAACAAAAAGAAAAGCCCAGGCATTGATGGTCTAGGAAGTGAGTTTTACCAAACTTTTAAAGACCTTTTAGTAGATATTTTAAGAGATGTTTATGATGAGATTTTTGAAAAAGGAGGAATGATGTTAAGAATGGGAATGGGATTGATGAAGGTAATAT
>NC_068380.1:22867674-22872674 GCF_023724105.1 Carassius gibelio | reverse complement strand
GGGGAGTTAATCCCATTTCACAGATAAAAAGAAGATGTTACCCGGGCACTGACATAGAAGACGGAACAAGGTTCCTAAAAGTGAGATTCCCCAAAGATGTCGCATCTTTGCCATATAGCACAAAGCTGGAAACAGCAGAAGGGCAGCAGTATTTTAGGGTGATGCACAGCCATCAGGTGAAGACCTGTAGGCTGTGCATGAGCCCTGGACACCTGCTGAAAGACTGCCCAGATTTTAAGTGCCGGAAGTGCGAGGAGAGGGGACATTTTGCAAGAGATTGCAATGCTGTCAGATGCCCAGGGTGTCAAGAAGTTTTAAATAAATGTGAATGTTGGATGGAAAGAGAGGAAGGAGGTATGGAACTTCAGTTAGACGGACAGGTGCATGAAGGAAACAGCGAGGTGGAAAGAGAAACTGATGAAGGACAAGAGGAAGGCGGATTGCAACAAGAAGAAACAGAAGGAGGAGCGAGCAACAGAGAGGAAGAAGGAGAAAAAGTAAATGATGCAGACGAGGAGCATACAACAGAACAGGACACTCAATGGACGGAAATGGAAATATCGGACAGTTTTAAAAATCTTTTAGATGGCATGGACGGAGATGGACATAGAATGGATGATCAAAACAAAGAAATGGACAGTGGAGAAGAAACGAGGATGGATAACATGGAAAAAGACAGAGAGGAGAGAGGACAAATAAGAAGGCGAACATTAAAGGTAAAACCAAATGTGGAAAATGCTAGAAAAAAGATAATGACAATGGGCGGAGTGAAAATTGTAAACAGATATGAAGTGTTAAGTGGGTTGGAGGGAGAAGATGGAAAGTAATGTTTGTTATGTATTTATTTTTCTTTTTAATGGTCTTAAGTTGTGTTACTTTTAATGCAAGGGGACTGATGGACATGGGTAAATTTGAAAAAGTGAAGGAAAAATGCCAAGGCGAAGATGTTATTGTTTTACAAGAAACAAATTGGAAAGAGAGTGTGATGGAGGACTATAAAAAGAAATGGGAAGGGGATATTTTATATAACAATGGGGATGGAAGGCTTGGAAGAGGAGTGGCTTTTTTAATAAGGAAAGATGTTTTTAATTCAAGTTGGGTAGTGTATAAAGATAAGATGGGGAAATGTATGGTGGTTGAAGTAAATTGTGAAGGACGTGAACTGATTTTAGTCAATGTACATGCGCCAACAGAGGAGAAGGAAAAGAAAGATTTTTTTTTATGTTTTAAGAAATATCATAAACAAGTATACGGAAATAATAATGATAGGGGATTTTAACACAGTTTTTAGTAAACAAGACATGGCAGAAGGAATGGTTTTTAAAAATGACAAGGGGAGAAAAGAATTAAAAGCATTAATGGGAGAAAAGGATATCATCGATGTGTGGAGAGAAAGAAATGAAAAGATAAAAGAATTTTCAAGGAGGCAAATAGTGGGGCAGTTTGTGTGTGAAACAAGAATAGACTTTATTTTATGTACAAGAAATGTGGAGAATTTTATAAAAAAGATTAAGTATGAAGAAACAAGTTTTAGCGATCACAAGTTTTTATTTTTTAAAGTAGACTGGAGTAAAGTGCAAAGAGGGCCGGGAGTCTGGATTTTAAATACAGAGGTTTTAAAGAATGAAGATTATGTTTTAAGTATAAAGGAGATAATTGAAAAGGAAAAAGAAAATGAAATGTATAGTGAGGATAAGCGAATGTGGTGGGAGAACGTGAAATATCTGGTAAAAAAGTTTACAATAACATATTGCAAATTAATTAATAAATGTAAGAAAAATAAGGAAAGAGAGCTAAGAAAAAACTTAAATGAGGAACTGGATAAGGCAGAAAAAAGCATAGAGAAAATAAAAGAAATAGAAGGTAGACTGAAGGAAATGGAAGAGGAGAAATATGAAGCTGCAAGATTAAGAAGCAAAGCAAAATATACAGTGGAGGGGGAGAAGTGCACAAAATTTTTCTTTGATCTAGAGAAAAGAAAAGGGAAAGCAGACATGATTAAAGAAATAAGGGGCAAAAATGGGAGAATAGTAGAAGAAAATGCAGACATTTTAGAGGAAATAAAATCATATTATGAGAACTTATTCTGTACAGAGGGGGTAAAAGAAGGAGAAAAAGTGGAATTACTGAAGCAAATAAAAGCCAGAGTAGGAGAAGTGGATAAACAAGAGTGTGATGATGAAGTAAGAGAAGAAGAAATAAAAAGAGCAATAATTGGGTTAAACAAGAGGAAAAGTCCAGGGATAGATGGGTTGGGGAGTGAGTTTTACATTGTTTTTAAAGATGTTTTAACAACTATCTTAAAAGAAGTATTTGACGAGATTTTTAGGAAAGGTGAGATGAACGAAAGGATGGGAATGGGATTAATGAAGCTGATATATAAAAGGAAAGGAGACAAAGTGGAGTTAAAGAATTATAGGCCTATAACAATGCTTAACACAGATTTAAAGATTTTATCAAAAATTTTAGCTAACAGATTAAAAGAAGTGATGCCCACAATAATTCAAACAAACCAAGCTTACAGTATTAAAGGAAGAGACATTGCAGATACAACAATGAGCATAAAAGATACCATAAGATATATTAATGAAAAGAAGAAAGATTGTTTTATAATCAGTTTGGACTTTGAGAAGGCTTTTGACAGGGTAGAGCATGATTTTTTATTTGGGGTTTTGGATACTTTTGGTTTTGGACGGAATTTTATTAAATGGGTTAAGATTTTATATAAAGGTGCTGTAACGAGAGTTAAATGTAATGGGTTTTTAACAGAGTGTTTTAAATTAACAAGATCAATTAGACAGGGCTGCCCGTTGTCGGCACTTTTATATGCTTTAGTTGCGGAACCACTTGGGTTAATGGTAGAACAGGAAGGGAGAATAAAAGGAATAGGCATAGAGGGAGGAGAGAATAAAATATTTCAATACGCTGATGATACTACGCTATTGCTGCAAGATTTGTTGAGTGTAAGGGAAGTGATGAAAATAGTACAATCATTTTGCAGGGGATCTGGGGCTAAAGTGAATGAGGATAAAACGGTATACATGAGATTTGGGCGAAGTGAGGTTTTAACTGGGCACTTTAATTTTAAGGAAATGAATGAAATAAAGATTTTAGGTGTTTTAATGGGTAGGGATGAAACCAAAGCAGAAGGAATTATGTGGGAGGAGATGTTAGGAGGGATCGAGAGAAGGTTAAATTTTTGGAGATTAATGTCCTTAACTTTGAAGGGGAGGGTTTTAATTTTGAATGTTTTAATGGTTTCTAAGTTATGGCATATTTTATATGTGGCTTCAATGCCGTTGTGGACAGAAAAAAGGCTGAAAAAATGTTTTTTAGATTTTTTATGGGAAGGAAAGCCACCGAGAATTGCATATAACACTTTAATAGGAGCAATGGGGAAGGGGGGGCTAGGGCTAATGGACGTGGAGCAAAGAAAGAACAGTTTAAGGGTGAAAATCATAAGCAAATATCTAGACGAAGGAAATAAAGCAGCATGGGAAAGAACAATGGGGCATTTTTTAAACAAGTGTAGTCATTTTAATCTGGGGGACAACATTTTATGGATGAAAACAAAAAATTGGATGACGGAGGGGATGCCAGAATTTTATAGAGAACTGATGGGAGCATGGGGAAAATTTTTAGATAATGTGCATTTTAAGCCACAAGGTAGAGAGAACATTTTAAATCAGCCTTTATTCTTAAATAACTGCATTTTAAATCAAGGGAAGCAGGTTTTTTTTAAGAAGTGGTGGGATGTGGGAATCATGAAAGTCAGAGATGTTTTATATGAATTCAAAGAGGGTTTTTTACCAGTTCAATACATTGTGGATGTGATGGAGGAGGCAAAGGAGGATTATACCAGACAAGAGATTACAAACAACTATGATTTAATTAAGAATGCTATACCTAAAGAATGGATAAAGAGAATTGAAAATATGGAAGAAGAAGATCAAGGAAAAGATGTGTATGTAAATATGGGGGGGAAATTGTGTGCTTTTAAAGAATGTAAAGTTAAAATGTTTTATTGTTTTTTTAGAGATGTGGTTTTCAAGAAACCTGTTGTAAATGAATATTGGCTACAGATGTTCAATGATGTAACAGAAGAAAAAATATGGGGGAATATAAAGGGGAAAATTGTACAGACTAAACTGGAGAATATGGAATATTTTATCGGAAACAAAGCAGTGTTCACAGACGTAATTTTAAGCAAAATTGGGATGGAGGAAAGTGCAATATGTAAAGTTTGCCAAGATGCTGATGAAGGGTTTTTACACTTGTTTTTATATTGTGATAAGCTGAAAGATTTTAATGAGAGGTGTAAAAGCATGATTTTAAGTTTGAGAGGAGAGGAAAATGTGAACTTTGAGTGGGAAAATGTGTTAATGTTGGGCATTAATGAGAAATGTAAACATGAGAAGCTGATAAATTTACTTGTGATGCTGATGAAAAGTGCGATTTGGGAAAGAAGAGTGGTGGTGAAAAAGGAAAATGTTTTAATTGATGTATGGAATGTGTTCAGGAGAAAAGTTGAAAAATATGTTGAATGTCTGTTTTATTATTTCAAGTTGGAGGAAACGATTGATGTCTTTTATAATATTTTTACTCAGGAGGTGTTAAAGGTTTTCAAAGAGCTGGGGATTGAATTGTCATTTTTAAAAGATTAAAATATTTAATGACTTCTTTTTAAATGTATGTAAGATGTCTGTCAATTCAAATTAGGAGTTTTGTATGTCAAAGAAATAATCTTATGTATTTTTGTATGTGAATAATTGATATGTATGTTTGAATTGATTAATTTCTTCAATAAAAAAAAAAAAAAAAAAAAAAAAAAAAAAAGGCTATGCCCGATCTCGTCTGCTCTCGGAAGCTAAGCAGGTTTGGGCCTGGTTAGTACTTGGATGGGAGACCGCCTGGGAATACCAGGTGCTGTAAGCTTTTTGGAAACTTTTCACTTAGTATATAATAATTTTGACAAAAAATAGAGTCAATGCCCGATCTCT